>NC_060119.1:639436755-639741130 GCF_021461395.2 Schistocerca americana | reverse complement strand
ATGTGTTAGAATACTAGGCTACAAGTCAGTGAACATTAGAAAGGTAACTATACAGTTATTAAATGGAGTTAACCACCATCTCTTGAAATTTTCGTTAGAGTGGATGAGTACTCCAGAAACTAAACATTTTGAATTTGGTCCAGAATGAACTTTTAACTGTACATCCTTCGGGACTAATTTATTCCATTTGTTGCATGTATTATTTTCTGTGAGAACTTTGCTTGCAGTTCTGGGGTTGACATGCTTCGTATTCATCTGTCCCATCAGTCCATGAGCAACATTTCTCCTGTACTCCAGAAGTGGAATCATCCTGTACAGCCCTCAGTACAATTGATAAGTAATTACAGATACTATTTGTATCTTCTTCCCAGCCCAGATCCTGTCAGCATGGTTCACAAATCCGATATTACAACTACAGGCCTTAACTACAGAAGAGCACTCAATGTTGATTTTAATGCTGTCTTTCTGCTTTCTGGAGACTTATATTACATTTATTCCATGATCATTGGAAGGCAGAGACACAATTTTGCCTTCATTCAACAAAGAACCCCAATCCCAGGGAATGAAATCCCATAAGGAAAGTCACCTCATTTCGTTTTCTTAGAAGGTGAAAGACCTGATGGGAAACTTTTCCTATTTCTTCTCATTATGCCACAAACGAAAATGTTCTCTACTTTTGCCAAAAGGTTATAAAAAAACTCTGTATACTGTTTTTGCCGCAAAACTGGTTTAAAAAAACTTAAAAATATCCTAACACACAATTTTCAAATTCCGTCTCCAAATCTTCATATCTTCCTTGATAAAAATCAAAGGCAAGAACGAAACCTTTCAGTTCTGTAATGCGCCATAGTTTGTAACCGCATGGTACAGACTTCATTGCTTTGTGTTGTTTCACCGAGTTTCTTCCATTGAATAAAGTAACTTTTCCTCCACCTTCTGTCAATTTTAGTCTGTATTTCTGCTTTTGAGAGGGTTTTCATGTAAACCGTCATTGATTCCTGTTTTTCATGTTTCTCTACAGTTTCAGGTAAACCGATTTCGAGTTCTACTGGTGCACATTCAGTCAAAAATGTTTCTAAAATTGCATCAAAATCTAAAGCTTCTTCTAAAATTTCGTCGAAACATATGCCTATAGGATTATTAGCATAATTTGCGTCAGTCTCATTGTCTTCATCACCCCCTACTTCCGTAACATCATTATCATCTGGAACAATCTGTCAAAAGAGCTGCAACAATTCCGTCAACTGTTAGTATTGCCAATGCCCAAAAAATCGTACATCTCTATCAAACAACATTTACAATAATAAGAACCGCGTTAAGACTAAAAGGAGCCTGCACATTGTGCAGCTAAACCGATAAAGCTAGTAAAATACACTGAAAAATATCAAAGAAAGCGACAAACCGCACTTGTGTGACAATACACGAAAAATGCCTATTCAGCCAGACGGTACTTTAAAGTACCACACGTTTTCTGGCTTATTTAGTAAATAAACACTACAGATTTAACAAAAGAGCTGCACGAGAAATTTCAAAAATGGTTCGAATGGCGCTGAGCACTATGGGACTTAACAGCTGAGGTCATCAGTCCCCTAGAACTTAGAACTACTTAAACCTAACTAACCTAAGGACATCAAAAACATCCATGCCGAGGCAGGATTCGAACCTGCGACCGTAGCGGTCGCGCGGTCCAGACTGAAGTGCCTAGAACCGCTCGGCCACTAAGGCCGGCGATGCACGAGAAGAATATAGGGCCTGACCTTCATCACATCTATGCTGGAAACACAAAAATTACTAACATTTGTATGACAGTAAACAAAACAAATACGATTTCTCCAAAGCAAAACTTCAGCTCTCACCAAATGTTACACAAACGAACTGCTTTACTTGCAAATGATGTCTAGAAGGAAGTAAGATGTTTCGAATTCAACATAAGCTTGTACTTGAACGTACCATCAGCTCAGGATGTGGAAAATATGTGTGCAATCAGAATAAACAAGGATCGAAACAGGTGGTACTTAGAAGTAACAACAGGCAACAAAGAGTTAAGAGAGGTAAATGCTGAAATCTGAATGTCGATTACGTAGAAAAGTAATATAAAGATTTAACTGTACGAATTTACTAATAAACTGGCAATAATATTGCAGTATTTTTATCTGTAAACTGATAAAGATTACTTCCCGCATTCTTCTGAGTCATCAGACTTCCAACTGGTTTCATGCCCCTTCCTGCGATTTTCTCTCCTATGCCAGCCTCGTCAATTCAGCGTCCTCCTACACCCAGCGTCCTGAATTATTTGTGGGACATATTACAATATCTGTTTCCCCCTACAGCTTTTGCCTTGTCATATACAACCCGTTGTAGTACCGGATATGTTATTCCCTGATGTCTCTTAACATATGTTCTGTCATCCCATCCGTTCACCTAGTCATTGTTTTCCACATATTCTTTATTCTTTCCTGAAATATTGTTTATTTCTTATCTAATAACTCAACTGTCAGCATTCTTTTGAAACTCCACATCTTAAACACTTCGAGTCTCTTCTGTTCCACCCTCAGCTATATAATGCTGTGTTCAAGAAGTACGCTATCAGAAATGTCTTCCTCAAAGAAAAGCATGTGTTTGATGTTAGTAGACTTCTTTTAGCAAACAACATTCTCCCTGCCGGAGTTAGTCTGTTTCTTATCTCCTCCTTGCTCCGACCGCCATACGTTGCTTGTTTCCAAGATAGCAGAATTCTTTCATTTTAATCTCTGTATATCTGCCATGATACAGTCCGGGATATGCCAGCTTTTACTATGTTTGATTTATTTGCAAGACCTTTAAACACACCTAAAGGATTCTTTAGTATCAAAAAAAAACTTCATTTCGTTCACTACAAGGTTCAAATTTAGATACATTGCCTGGCAAAAAAAGTGAAGCACCCAGAAGACAAGGTCGGATGTGAACGTAACATCGTATACATACGTACCATCGACGGGGAAAGTAAATGACTAGAGTTGCAATTCTCTTTGACATGTAGAACAACCACCAGAGTGCATTAGTGTTGTTCGTGTTTAGTGACGTTACCAGGCCTGGTTGGGTGCACGAAGTCTGTTCAAAAAATTCTGGAACACTCGTAATTTCGCGCCAATGGTATGTTGGAGCGAAAAGCAGTTGTCATTCCTGCACGCGTCTGTGTTTAATGTGTAACTACCGGAAGTTTCATTGTTGTATGTCTGTTAGTTGTTGTTCAATTCTGTATTTAGTAGAACGTTGGGTCGCACAGTTTGCGAATTTCGAGATCGCAGAGTTAGAGGAGAAACGCGTCTGCATTAAGATTTGCGAGAAGGTCAAGAAAACCTTTGCAGAAGAACACCAAATGATGCAGGAAGCCTATGGAGATGAGTGGTTAAGCCGCACTCGGTGTTACGAGTGGTTAACGCGGTTGAAAAATGGTCGGATGGAAGTTAAAGACGACCCTCGTACCGAGCGAGGTGGCGCAGTGGTTAGACACTGGACTCGCATTCGGGAGGACGACGGTTCAATCCCGCGTCCGGCCATCCTGATTTAGGTTTTCCGTGATTTCCCTAAATCACTCCAGGCAAATGCCGGGATGGTTCCTCTGAAAGGGCACGGCCGACTTCCTTCCCCATCCTTCCCTAATCCGATGAGACCGATGACCACGCTGTCTGGTCTCCTTCCCCAAACCAACCAACCAACGACCCTCGTTCAGGACGACGCGTCATGTCAGGAATGTCAACGAAATTGTGCGTGCCAGTCGAAGACTGATTGTCCGAGAGATTGCAGAAGAATGTAACATTTCAGTTGAATCATGTCATGCAATCCTGAGACAGCATTTTGGAATGCATCGTGTTGCCGCCAAGTTCGTCCCACCGCTCGTGAGTCAAGAGGAGAAAGACCTTCGTCTCGCAATCTGTGAACAGCTTTTGGACCGCGTAAATGAGAACGAGAAGTTCCTTAAGAGAATCATAACTGGTTATGAGACGTCGATCTACGGCTATGGTGTTGAAATCAAGTTTTAGGCTTCACAATGGATCGGGAAAGATTATACAAGTCCGAAAAAAGCTCGCCAGGTCAGGTCAAATGTCAAAGCCATGCGGATAGTTTTCTTTGACTCTATCGGGACGTGTCGCGACGCCTGTGAGAAAATGTAAGAAGAGAATGGCCTGAAATGTGGCGAGACAATACATGCTCTATCATCACGATAACTCACACGCACATTCACCCTTTTAGTGCGTGACTATTGCACAAAATACGAAATCACTGCACTGCCTCATTCTCCGTAATCTCCAGACCTGGCCCCCGTGGACTCTTTATTTCCAAAATCGAAAACCCTGTTGAAAGGATGAAGATTTATAACGATAGACAAGATAAAAGAGAATTAGCGGAACAAATTTTTCACTCTGCAATTGAGGGTGCGTTGATATGAAAATCCTGGCAGCTTACATCTGTATGCCAGGCCAAAACTCGAGCTCGGGACCTTTGACTTTCGCGGGCAGCTGCTCTACCCACTGAGCTACCCAGGCACGACTCACGATCCTCATAGTTATAATTTCACCAATGCCTCATCTATGTTTCAAACTTCACAGAAGTTCTCCTGCGAAATTTGCAGAACTAGCCCCACTGGAAGAAAGAATACTGCGGAGACATGTGGTATTGGCGGAATTTAAGCTATGAGGACGGACAGTGAGTCGTGCTTGGGTAGCTCAGTGGGTAGAGCACTTTCCTCGAAAGGGAAAGTTCCCGAGTTCGAGTTTCGGTCCGGCTCACAGTTTCAATCTACCAGGAAGTGTCGTGCGCTATAATACTTCCTCACAGAGAAAAGTAATGTCAAAGCGAATCTTAACATCGACAGTCTTTCATCCTCAATGTTAATCCCACTGTAGAACCTTTCTTTTATTTCTGTAACTGTTTCTTCGATGTACAGGTTGAACAGTAGGGGGCAATCCAAGAGCTGCGCTATTGATCTTCCATTCTTACTTTCCGGCTAGCCCTGTAAAACATTTTAGTAGGGTTTTCGTGGAGAGAAAGCCAGGTCTTGTGGTGAATCATTGCTGTATTCTGTGCCTTTTTTCAGGTGCGTTTCCACTTCCACCAGTTCGGGCCGCACAGCGGTTCTCTGGAGCTGTACGCGACCGAGATGGACAAGAAGCAGAGCGCGCGCATCCTGTCGCGCACGTTCGGCGACCACGGCGACCAGTGGTGGCGCATTGTCGCGCAGCTGCCAAACATCACGGAGAGGTCAGCCTCCAGCATGCACTCTCGCACATAAAAAGTGTTCATTTCGTAGCAACTGCTGTGATTAGCCTGTATCTGAGGCGAGAAGAGCACGTTTCATTTGGATGCAGACTCCTAACTAAGGTATGAGCATATGGGATTGGTTCTCAAGTATGTGAGTGGCTGGAAGACTTCTTAAGTAATAGAACCCAGTACGTTGTCCTCGATGGTGAGTGTTCATCGGAGGTGAGGGTATCATCTGGAGTGCCCCAGGGAAATGAGGCAGGGCCGCTGTTGTTTTCTATCTACATAAATGATCTTTTGGATAGGGTGGATAGCAATGTGCGGCTGTTTGCAGATGATGCTGTGGTGTACAGGAAGGTGTCGTCGTTGAGTGACTGTAGGAGGATACAAGATGACTTGGACAGGATTTGTGATTGGTGTAAAGAATGGCAGCTAACTCTGAATATAGATAAATGTAAATTAATGCAGATGAATAGGAAAAAGAATCCTTTAATGTGTGAATACTCCATTAGTAGTGTAGCGCTTGACATAGTCACGTGGATTAAATATTTGGGCGTAACATTGCAGAGCGATATGAAGTGGGACAAGCATGTAATGGCAGTTGTAGGGAAGGCGGATAGTCGTCTTCGGTTCATTGGTAGAATTTTGGGAAGATGTGGTTCATCTGTAAAGGAGACCGCTTATAAAACACTAATACGACCCATTCTTGAGTACTGCTCGAGCGTTTGGGATCCCTTTCAGGTCGGATTGAGGGAGGACGTAGAAGCAATTCAGAGGCAGGCTGCTAGATTTGTTACTGGTAGGTTTGATCATCATGCGAGTGTTACGGAAATGCTTCAGGAACTCGGGTGGGAGTCTCTAGAGGAAAGGAGGCGTTCTTTTCGTGAATCGCCACTGAGGAAATTTAGAGAACCAGCATTTGAGGCTGAATACAGTACAATTTTACTGACGCCAACTTACATTTCGCGGGAAGATCGTAAAGATAAGATAAGAGAGCTTAGGGCTCGTATAGAGGCATATAGGCAGTCATTTTTCCCTCGTTCTGTTTGGGAGTGGAACAGGGAGAGAAGATGCTAGTTGTGGTACGAGGTACCCTCCGCCACGCACCCTATGGTGGATTGCGGAGTATGTATGTAGATGTAGATGTAGATACAGATGCGCAGAGTGCGAGAAAACTACGAGACTTTTTTTCCAAGGTCCGACAGGTCGCGAAATTAAAACCACAAGACGCTTTGCGTGAGAGTGTTGCCCAGTGTCTCTGGTATGCCCGCCAATAGCGTCACTTCAGACTGTCAGTTCTAAGCGCACAGTGAGCACACATCAATGGATTCTGTCGCCAAGTGAGAAGTGCTTGTTGTCATTCGATTTGTGTATGTTGAGAGGTTCCGCCTGATTTCCATGCAGCCCACATAATGTAACTTTCATAAGTGACAGCAAAGTGCGGCAGTGGTGCAGGAACTTTGAAGCAGGACCTACAGACGTTCATGATACAGGAGGTCAGGAAAGGAAGAGAGTGTCAACCGATGGTCTTGTTCAACGAATGAATCATGTGATTCGAGAAAATCGTCTACGAAAAGCAGTTCAGAAAAAGCGAAGGTCATCGGGCATTGTCCTTCTTCATGACAATTCTCGGCTGCACACTGCAGCTCCAACAAAGACGTTCCTACAGCATTTTTGATGGGAAGTGATCACTCTCGATACACCCGGACTTTTCGCTCCCTCTCGTTTTCACCTCTTTGTTCATATGAAGCGTTGGCCATAATGACACAATTTTGGCACAGAAAAAGCACAAGCTGTGGCTTTTTATAACAAGGGTATTGGAAATGTTATGACAAATGTCTAAATTAAAGCGGCGACTATAGAAAGAAGTGGCTGGAAGGCGTAGCTAAATGTTGCAAATAAAACATTTTTGAAACTTCCTGGCAGATTAAAACTGTGTGCAGGACCGAGACTCGAACTCGGGACCTTTGCTTTTCGCGGGCAAGTGCTCTACCAACCTATTTTTTTTTTCTAATTATTACCAATTGATCTACCCAAGCACGACTCACGCTTCGTCCTCACAGCTTCACTTCCGCCAGTACCTCGTCTACTACCTGCCAAACTTAACAGAAGCTCTCCTGCGAACCTTGTAGACCTAGCACTCCTGGAAGAAAGGATATTGCGGAGACATGGCTTAGCCACAGCCTGGGGGATGTTTCCAGAATGAGATTTTCACTCTGCAGCGGAGTGTGCGCTGATATGAAACTTCCTGGTAGATTAAAACTGTGTGCTGGACCGACACTCAAACTCGGGACCTTTGCCTTTCGCGGGCAAGTGCTCTACCAACTGAGCTACCCAAGCACGACTTACGCCCCCTCCTCACAGCTTTACTTCTGCCAGTACCTCGTCTCCCACCTTCCAAACTTTAAAGAAGCTCTTCTGCGAACCTTGCAGAACTAGCACCCCTGAAAGAAAGGGTATTGCGGAGACATGGCTTCGCCACAGCCTGGGGGATGTTTACAGAATGCCCGCGAAAGGCAAAGGTCCCGAGTTCGAGTCTCGGTCCGGCACACAGTTTTAATCTGCCAGGAAGTTTCATATCAGTGCACACTCCGCTGCAGAGTGAAAATATCATTCTGAAAACATTTTTGGTTCTCACTGTGGGTTCCATATCGATTTCGCGACCAATGCACCTTGAAAAGAAAATAGCCCTCCCACATTCAGAAATCCGGGGATAAGGAAAAATAAAGTTGGCCGGGAGATCACGCCAGGTAACCTCATCCGCCTAATTGAAAAAGTGTGGACCAAAGCAACGCCTGCTGACGACACTAAGCTCACCAGAAATAATGGTACTGCAATACGATATTGTAATGGCTATGTTTTCCAAATTACGGCGAAATGTTCCTTCAGACATGTATGCATGTCCGAAGGAACAGGCACTGCAGCTACAACAGCGTTTATGGCCTACACGAAATTAATTGGCAGTTGCGAATAACGACAATGAAATTTGTGCACGATCGGGACTCGAACCCGGATTTCCCACCTGTTGCGAGTGGTCACCTTAGGATTAGGCTACCCGAACACGACTCGCAGACACACGAACTTCCATATGTCGTCAAACATTAATTCTTCAACCTGCTCTCTTACATTCATTATCTATATTCCCGTACAGGGGAGATATTTTTACGTGAAAGTCACTTGACCGGTGTCGGAGGATAAATACGATACTAAAGTGCCGGTGTTATACCAAATTACGATGCAGTGTTCCTTTGGACGCGCATTGCATCGTAAGTTGGAGTAAAACAGGCACTGCAGTATCATATTTATCTGCCGATATCGGGCAGGCGACTTTCACGTAAAAATATCTCCCCTTTACTGAAATATACATAGTGGATGTACGATTACAGGTTGTAGATACATGGTTGACGACATATGGAAGTTTGGGTCAGGTCGTGATTGACGTTCGGGTAGATAAATGGCAAGGCGACCGCTAGCGATAAGTGGAAAATCCTGGTTCGTGTCCCGGTCCGGAACAAATTTTCATTTTCATCATTCGATTATACAAGTGATGGTTGTCCATATTCGCAGCTGCGAATTAATTTCATGGAAATAATATTAGTCACATCCTCCAACGAGTACACCGATTGCTTTGGAGTGCGGTAGATGCAGAATTCGTACCATGCGTAAGGAGCGTGGTCGTTCAGAGATCCTGACTGAAAGACACCACCGACGAGTATCCCCGTGGTCAATGACAACCGGTTCCAAACCCGACAGGAATTACTGCTATCAGTGAATGCAGGTGCATCTCAAGCAGTTTCCCAGTGAACACTATGAAGAGATTATACATTGAACTTCTGGAGTTGGATACTATGATAGGCCTTTGCTTACAGCGGCATATGAAGCTGCTTGTCTTCAGTACACGAAGTAGGACTGAACACTGCACGTTTAGTAACTGGAGGCGTGTTTTGTGGTCGGACGAGTCGTGACTTTGCCTCTTTTTATATGACGCATGGCCAAGGAGAAGTTTAACCAGCAGTGTGCGGGGGGTGCACTTCAGACCAGCGGTGGGTCCGTGATATTTGGGTGTGTCTTTCGTACCAGGAGCCAGTCAGATTGCGGTGAATACGAACCAGGATACATTATTTCACCATTCCACATCTACGTCTACATCTACATCCACACTCCGCAAGCCACCTGGCGGTGTGTGGCGGAGGGTACCTTGAGTACCTCTATGGATACTCCCTTCTATTCCAGTCTCGTATTGTTCGTGGAAAGAAGGATTGGCGGTATGCCTCTGTGTGGGCTCTAATCGCTCTGATTTTATCCTCATGGTCTCTTCACGAGATATACGTAGGAGGGAGCAATATACTGCTTGACTCCTCGGTGAAGGTATGATCTCGAAACTTCAACAAAAGCCCGTACCGAGCTACTGAGCGTCTCTCCTGCAGAGTCTTCCACTGGAGTTTATCTATCATCTCCGTAACGCTTTCGCGATTCCTAAATGATCTTGTAACGAAGCGCGCTGCTCTCCGTTGGATCTTCTCTATCTCTTCTATCAACCCTGTCTGGTACGGATCACACACTGCTGAGCAGTATTCAAGCAGTGGGCGAACAAACGTACTGTAAGCTACTTCCTTTGCTTTCGGATTGCATTTCCTTAGGATTCTTCCAATGAATCTCAGTCTGGCATCTGCTTTACCGACGATCAACTTTATATGATCATTCCATTTTAAATCACTCCTAATGCGTACTCCCAGATAATTTATGGAATTAACTGCGTCCAGTTGCTGACCTGCTATACTGTAGCTAAATGATATGGGATCTTTCTTTCTATGTATTCGCAGCGCATTACACTTGTCTACATTGAGATTCAATTGCCATTCCCTGCACTATGCGTCAATTCGCTGCAGATCCTCCTCCGTTTCAGTACAATTTTCCATTGTTAAAACCTCTCGATATATCAGAGCATCATCCGCAAAAAGCCTCAGTGAACTTCCAATGTCATCCACAAGGTCATTTATGTATATTGTGAATAGCAACGGTCCTACGACACTCCCCTGCGGCACACCTGAAATCACTCTTACTTCGGAAGACTTCTCTCCATTGAGACTGACATGCTACGTTATATTCTCGGTGCACAGTTGTTCTTCTACCTCTCCAGGACGATTATATGCCGTAGGAACTCCTTTCTTCCAAGATAACAGCCAGACTCAGAGGACTACATGCATACGGTCCCTATTTGACGAACACACGGACGCTGTGTACCACCTCGACTGGCCGCTGGGTGGCATAAGCCGTGTCATACTCCCTAATACCGTGTCGGACCTCCCTTTGCTCAGCGTAGTCCAACAACTCGACATACCACGGACGCAACAAGCCGTTGGAAGTCCGCTGCTAAAATATTGAGTCATATTGCCTCTATAGGCATTCATAATTGCGAAAGTGTTGTCGGTGCACGATTGTGTGCACGAACTGACCTCTTGATTGTGTCCCATAAACGTTCGATGGAATTCATGTCAGGTGATCTGGTTGGCCAAATCACTGGCTCGAATTGCCCACAATATTCTTCAAACCAATCACAAACAGTTGTGACCCCGTGACATGGCGCATTGTCAGCCATAAATATTCCATCATTGTTTGGGAACATGAAGGCCATGAATGGCTACAAACGGTCTCCAAGGAGTCGAACGTAACTTTTTACAGTCAATAATAGGTGCAGTTGGCCCGGAGGACTCTTTCATTCCATATAAACGCCATTACAGAGCCACCACCAGCTTGCACAGAGTCTTGTTGGCAACTGGGAGTCATGGCTCCATGGGGTCTGAGTCACACTGGAACCCTATCGTCAGCTCTTACAAACTGAAATCGGGACTCTTCTGACCACGCCATGATTTTCCAAACGTCCAGGGTCCAAGCGGCATAGTCACGAACCCAGGAGAGGCGCTGCAGGCGATGCCGCGCTGTTAGCAAAGGCACTCGCGTCGGTCGTCTGCTGTCATAGCCCATTAACGCCTAACGGATACGTTCGTCGTAAGTCCCACACTGATTTCTGCCGTTATTTCACGCAATGCTGCTTATTAGTTAGCACTGACAACTGTACGCAAACGCCGCTGCTCTCGGTCGTTAAATGAAGGCCGTCAGCCACTGTACTGTCCTTTGTGAGAAGTAATGCCTGAAATTTGGTATTTCCGGCTTACTCTTGACAAGGTTGAGCTCGTAATATTGAATTCCCTAACGATTTCCGAAACGGAATGTCCCATGAGTCTAGCTTCATCTACCATTCCGCATTCAGAGTCTGTTAATTCCTGTCGTGCGGCCATAAACACTTCGAATACCTTTTAAATACGAAAATCACCTGAATACAAATGGCAGCTCCGCTTACGCACTGCCCTTCTATACCCTGTGTACGCGTTACTACAGCCATCTGTATATGTGCATATCACTATTCCATGACTTCCGTCACCTCAGTGTGCCTGGAACAGCAGATTATTCAGACTGATTAGCATCGTTCGAGAAATGAAATTTCGCTCTGCAGCGTAGTGAGCGCTGATTTGGAACTTCCTGACAACTGTATACCGGACTGAAATTCAAACCTATGACTTTTGGCCATCGACTGAACTATCCAAACATGGCTCACAACCTATCCGTACAGCTTTACTTGCTCCTACCTTCCAAACTTCACAGGCCCTGCATACTTTGCAGGAGTAGCACTCCGTTGAAACAGTCCCTGCCAATTGGTGGCTGGACCGTTTCATTGAAACCGATGTCTACCTCTGTTTGTTGTTTGATTTTACACCCCCCACCCCCCCACTTCAGTAGACAGGAGTGAGCAAAGCACTAATATATAGCAAAAACAACTGCATAAGTTCAATAAATAAGAACTCTCTGATTCTAACTTCTTCCAGTTATGATGTACGTGCATCTTACAGAACAGGTTCTGATCACTGGATATGAGGGATTAAACAGTAATTGTAATTTCAGTTCTCGGCCTCAGCCCTAAATTAAGAAAGGGATGTCAAGACCTCGGTGTAGGTAGCACCAATTCGTCACACGAGACACGGCCACGTCCTCATGAAGGTTCTGTAAGCCATTCGGGCTGCGGCACTCCAAGGGAAGTCTTCCCATGACAACAACCGATAACTGCCCGTCCTTTGTACGTGGTCTAAAGCGAGTTGGAAAGAGAAATCCTTTAGCGGCTGGCTAGGTGGCTGGCCTAACTGCAGTTAAGCATCCCAGTGTTCTCTAACAATGTACGTTCCTCACATGGCACTTCTAAAGGCGGCGCAGAACGAATAACTAACACGCTCTTTCTCCCCCTTTTAATCTCTTTAGACTTACGTAGAAATTTTGCGCTCGATATTAATTAGAGGGGACGTCAGGAAGCTGGCTTCTCTCTGTCCCGTTTGCTGGTCCCTATAATTCCACATCGATGGGAAACGCACGGCAAGTAGTTACTTGCCTGATTGGCGGATAAATTGTTGCTACAAAGTGATTTCCTAACCCATGTGTTTTCGTACACGGAGCCAAGTGACGCTCAGAACCGAAGTACAGGGAGAATCATTCTGACGTCCTCCAGAAATGCTAGTCCCGCAAGGTACACAGCAGAACTTCTGTGAAGTGTGCGACGACACACTGCAAGTTCAGACTGAACGGAAACATGCACTGTCGGGCTCATGTCAGGAGTCACGGCAGTCCATTCATTACTGATGATTCCTGCATCCTGGAGGAAGGTGTTACGAGATGTGCGCATTGTTTCCTGGGTTGAGGGAAGAGGGACCTATCGGTGAAATGTTGAATGCAGGGCTGGACAGTCAGTTGAAGGATCCTGTTCCGACACTGTTCAGCTTCCAAATTACCTCCCCCAAACCCCAAAGCGATTAGATACTTAACGGCGTACGACATCCGCACACTGCACCGCCCCAAGAACGGCTATGGTTCAAATGGCTCTGAGCACTATGGGACTTAACATCTATGGTCATCAGTCCCCTAGAACTTAGAACTACTTAAATCTAACTAACCTAAGGACATCACATAATATCCAGTCATCACGAGGTAGAGAAAATCCCTGACCCCGCCGGTAATCGAACCCGGGAACCCGGGCGCGGGAAGCGAGAACGCTACCGCACGACCACGAGCTGCGGACCCTCCCCAAGACACGACTTGAACCATCTCTCTTCTGAGCCAGTGGGCAATGCATGCCTGAGGCTTGTTTGATACCTAGCCGCCTCCACAGTGTTCTACAACGATCATCAACTGTCGGGCAAATCTTGCACTCATAATTCAAGAGATCCGACGCCACTGACCCACGTTCAGTTCCAGGAGTTCGCTTTCCACCTTCTCCATATATCACAGTTCCTAATTTGGAGTTTTGTGGGCTGTACTTTTGTTCTTAATTAACCTCTAGAGGCCAATTTGATCGTCTAGAGGCGTTTGAGTACTGTCTGTGCAAACACAGCTCTCCCAGTTGCTTCCATAATGGCAGCACGCAGTTCTGTCGCACTGTTCTCAGGGAACCTACAAGCCATATGCAAGTACGAGTCATCAGCTAGTGCTGCTGACCACGTGTGACCACTACGTGGGAGCTCTTAAGTGTTTTATGTCTCACAGTAGCGGTTGTTAGTCAGCTAGTTACATGTTCCATAGATTATTTGAACGACAATTTTATCGAAATAACGTGAAACGAGTCATTTTACAGGTATATTTTTTAGTCCTATTCTAGCTACTACATTGAAAACCTAGTGTTTTTACAAGCTGCCAATATTTAAATAGACATTCGTCCATAGAATAGAAGGAGTTGTCCAGAAGAAATGATTTTAGGTTAGATTTAGAACTTGCTTTTCTACCTGACAGACATTTTATGGTATTGGGCAAATGATCAAAAATTTTTGTTGCTGAAAATTGATCTCCCTCTTCCCTCCAGTTCAAATTTTTATTTACATGTACACATAAAAATTTGGAGCATTCTATCCTGTTTACTAACTCCTGTTCATGTGCTACATCAGTTGTTGATATGACTCTATTTGCTGTGCAGAACTTAGTATAGTCTGTTTCTTCAGAACTTTTGTAAAACATCGTTAACAATCCTTCTGTTTCCAGAATGAAATATACACGCTGCAGCGGAATGTGCACTGATTTTGAAACTTCCTGATAGATTAAAATTGTGTGCACGACCGAGACTCGAAGTCAGGACCTTTGCCTTTCGCGGGCAAGTTGGTAGACCACTTGCCCGCACAAGGCAAAGGTCCCGAGTTCGAGTCTCGGTACGACACACAGTTTTAATCTGCCAGGAAGTTTCAGTCCATGTGTTGCTTCCTCTCTAACAGGATTTAATATAACACTAGTATCGTCTGCAAAATGTACCAGTTCTGCTTGTTGAATGTTAAATGGAAAGTCATTCACACATATGTAGGGAATAGGAATGGACCCAAAATTTAACCATGTGGACTCCCTTTGTGGTTTGTCCCAATATTGTCTGAATCATTCAGTACAACTTTTGCATTCTGTTTGCTAAGTGTGAGTCAAACTAGTTGAGTATGAAACCATCAATTCCATAGAACTTAATTTTTTCTAAGAGAGTACATCACCTACACAGGTCAATACCAAATTTGTGATACCGTATTTTGCGGGTGAATGTGTAAATAGCATTCTCAATTGTGTAACCCTTCTGGAATCCAAACAGTGATAGTTTAAGTAAATTGTTTTTACTTAAATCTGAGGAGACTTCTCTTGAGTACCGTACATTACTTTTCGGAATAGTTTGGCAAAACTGTCAGTAAGGAAACTGAACGATAATTATTTATATCTGTTTTATGGCCTTTCTTATAATGAAGCTTAACAGTTGCTTATTTTATCCTGTCCGTAGAAACTTTCTGTGCCAGTGATGCATTACATATGTTACCAAGGATATTGCTTATTAAGTTAAAACATTTTTTTATAATTCTGATGAATGTTTGGATGACGTCGTGGTGTACGCCTATGCAACCATCAAAGCCCCACGATAACAACCCTTATTGCCGCATAGTGACAACACGAGAACGACCTCAGATTGGAATGATTCTTCGAGGCACGTTGACAATGTCCACAAACCGCATTGTCCCGTTCGCGATTGTAGACAATGGGATTGCAGCTTTAATTTTACTCCATTACAGAAGTTGCTATAGGGAGCGGTTTGTTCCTGTTAAAAGATTATTTATACAAAAATAGCGCTATGCATGTTGTGTGCTGTTGCAAATCTTTTCTTTAGCTGTTTATAGCAGCCGATCGCCAAAGCTATTCTCAGTATTCTAAGCTATTCCGTAAACTGATAAAAAATTAGAGGAATTAGAGTTATAATTATTTGTTTAAGATAATTATCTTTTTACTACCAGTACTTAAATCAAATAAATTACATGAATATCATGTATACTCAAAATACTGAAAGGAAAATTATTGGAAATGAACAGTGGAGTCATGACAACGACTCGATGGACAGCAAAAGAAGCAAACAAGAGGTTAAAAACAACCTGTTAAGGTTTAATGTGAGCAAGTAACGTACCACTTGCGGTGCACATATCATACTTGAAGTCGTGTCTTTTCGTCCACAGGTATCGGTTTCGTTTCGAGGCGAAACGCGGGTACAGCCCCCGAGGAGATGTGGCCATCGATGACTTCTCCATGAGCCCAGAGTGCTTTGGACTCGGTAAGTACCATTCTACTCTCTCCACTTTCTCCCCCTCTCCCCCCTCCCCCAATTTTGACGATAAATAACTTCTGTTTATGATTCGTATCCTTACATCTGTGCTTCCATCTGGCATACATATCGATTAATGATGGGTAGAAAACCGTCATACGGCTTCAAGACGGCCATACGAGAGCGCTCTACACATTTGTTCGTTACTATCTGTATTTAGACTGTTCAGTTGGAAAAAAATAAATAAAATCGTGAATTACGAAATATTTCAGTGAAAACTTAAAGAAAGCGGTGATGTATAAATATCAGCTCAGCCCAACAAAATACGAGCTCACGGAACATCAAATGAACTTTTGGATTAGGCTAAAGAGTTCCCAGCAAACAGTATACAACGTGTCCTCCTTTATAGAGAGAAAACAGCAGCGTACTCCAAGGGAGTGTTGTTGTTGTTGTTGTTGTGGCCTTCAGTCCGAACACTGGTTTGATGAAGCACTTCACGCTAATTTATCCTGTGCAAGTCTCTTCATTTCTGCATAATTACTGCAAACAATATCCATTTAAACCTGCTTACTGTAATCGAGCTTTGGTCTCCCTCTACAGTTTTTATCCCCCCACAATTCTCTCCGTTACCAGATTAATGATTCCTTGATGCCTCGGAATGTGTCCTGTCAACCGACCCCTTCTTTTATGCAAGTAATACCATAAACTTATTTTTTCCTGCCGCGTGGGATTAGCTGAGCGGTCTAGGGCGCTACAGTCATGGACTGTGCGGCTGGTCCCGGCGGACGTTCGAGTGCTCCCTCGGGCATGGGTGTGTGAGTTTGTCCTTAGGATAATTTAGATTAAGTAGTGTGTAAGCTTAGGGACTGATGACTTTAGCAGTTAAGTCCCCTAAGATTAAAAAAATATATATATTTTTTCCCGATTCGATTCGGACCTCTCGATCTACGAATCTGCTCATTCCAAAAAAGATTTCCGAGCTCCTAAACCTTTACATTCTCGTATAGCAAAGTGGCGTGATCGTGGAAGGTAAAGTCTATGATCTTCCTACTTCGTAACCTACCTGGCCATGAAATTTAACAGGAATCATTGTTTGCCCTACCCAGCTGTCAAGCGATTTATTAACTCTGTTAGAAAAGTTTGTGGCATCCCTTCGTGTTTTGATAGTATCTCACGTATGACAGAACATAATGAGCAGCAATTTCATATTTTTCTGCATTCTTTCTTTCCATGCTCTACATTCCTACCTGACTTTACACGAATTACGAGACTAACAATTGCCCTAATTATTTAAATGTTCCGCTCACTTTATTGTATGTCCTCAATTATTTTGTTGTATTCCCGGTTAAAGATCGCTGATTTTCCAGTAAGTTTGTTGTTACTAAGTTTTTAGATTGTCTGTCACCCCTCATAGCATTTAACTTCCGGGTCACTAAGGAGCTATATGCGCCCTAGACTTTAATCTCGCTTTCAGCAGCCAGAGAGGAAGCTCAGCTGATAGTTTACATGTAAACAGGAATTTGCTACCTGTTCTATAGCATTTCCTATGAATAATACGTTCTCTGTTTCCATATTCCTTTTTTTTTAAAAAAAAGTTGTTGAGTTCTTTATTGATTCTATAACAATATCCAACCGATTTCTCCTCACTCGCATCTGTGTTATGTTCTATTACCGACTATATGTAAATGAAGAACAAATCTGCTACGTTCTTTTTATAAAATGCGTCGTACCGTAGTTGTGCTCTTGGATCCACGTGCTTTTAGCAAATCTCACAACGGCAAATGGTTAGTGACGGGGAGGGGGGGGGGGGGCGCATTTGGGGATTTCTCGTACCATTATGCTTTACCTGCTGTCCTGATCCATTCGCGACTGGGGGGGGGGGGGGGGGGGGGGGGGAAGCCAATCGATAAGCCACAATATGAGTGCTAATATCTGTGATTTTCTCATCGTGGTCATTTAGTGAAATGTACGCGGGGTGAAATGATATGCCACCTGAATCTTCATAAAAATTATTTCGTGGATTCTTAACAGTAAATTTATCTTCAACTCTCGATGCCTGTCTTTTTGTTTCTAGAGTTTCTTTTTTTAATCCTACCTGATAAGGATATCATTACTTAATAATCTGCCGAACGAGCGTTTTATAAGCAAATTCTTTTCTCAGAATTCTTCCAGTTAATTTCATCCTGACGTCTACTTTTCCTACAACTAGTAACATAATGTAAATCTACGCACATCAAAAAAGTTTTGCATCACACCGGTTCCCAGAACTCCCGAAGACGTTGACTGTGGATATACGTAGTATCCAGACACAGTCCCGTTGGCTGTTCAGATATGTCACTATACCCGCCGAAAGATGTAAACAAACATGCATGAGCAGCGCCTATTAGACAGAGGGCGTCCGTCAGCCAATCGGTTCCAATCATTCCACAAGGAAGGAAGTACACGGCTCGTGTTGTCTGTAGTTCAAACATGCCTAGACGGTCAATCTACATCTACATCTACATCTACATTGATACTCCGCAAGCCACCCACCGCGGTTCGGTCGCGTCCGCCTCTTATTTTCTGCCAGGAAGAGCTCTCAAATGGTTCAAATGGCTCTGAGCACTATGGGACTTAACATCAGTCCCCTAGAACTTAGAACTACTTAAACCTAACTAACCTAAGGACATCACACATATCCATGCCCGAGGCAGGATTCGAACCTGCGACCGTAGCAGTCGCGCGGTTCCGGACTGAAGCGCCTAGAACCACTCGGCCAAAGCGGCCGGCAAGGGCTCTCAACAAGAGAAGTGTCCAGGCATCTCGGAGTGAAGCAAAGCGGTGTTGTTAGGACATGGACGAGATACAGAGAGACAGGAACTGTCGATGAGATGCCTCGCTCAGGCTGCCCAAGGGCTACTACGGGAGTGGATGTCCGCTACCTACGGATTATGGCTCGGAGGAACCCTGACAGCAACACCACCATGTTGAATAAAGCTTTTCGTGCAGCCATAGGACGTCGTGTTACGACTCAAACTGTGCACATGTTGCGCAACTTCACTCCCGACCTCCATGGCAAGGTTCGACTTTGCAACTACGACACCATGCAGCGCGGTACAGATGAGCCCACCAACAAGCCGAATGGACCGCTTAGGATTTGCGTCACGTTCTCTTCACCGACGAGTGTCGCATGTGCCTTCGACCAGACAATCGTCGGAGACGTGTTTGGAGGAAACCCGGTCAGGCTGAAAACCTTAGACACACCGTCCAGCGAGTGCAGCAAGGTGGAAGTTCCCTGCTGTTTTGGGGTGGCACTATGTGGGGCCGACGTAAGCCGCTGGTGGTCATGGAAGGCGCAGTAAAGGTTGTTCGATACGTGAATACCATCCTCCGACCTATACTGCAACCATATCGGCAGCGTATTGGCAAGGCATATTGGACGACAATTCGCGCCCCCATCGTGCACATCTTGTGAATGACTTCCTTCAGGATAACGACATCGTTCGACTAGAGTGACCAGCATGTTTTCCATACATGAATCCTATCGAACATGCCTGGGATACATTGAAAAGGGCTATTTATGGACGACGTGACCCACCAACCACTCTGAGAGATCTACGCCGATTCGCCGTTGAAGAGTGGGACAATCTGGATCAACAGTGCGTTGATGAATTTGTGAACGAAGTGGCCGTGCGGTTAAAGGCGCTGCAGTCTGGAACCGCAAGACCGCTACGGTCGCAGGTTCGAATCCTGCCTCGGGCATGGATGTTTGTGATGTCCTTAGGTTAGTTAGGTTTAACTAGTTCTAAGTTCTAGGGGACTAATGACCTCAGCAGTTGAGTCCCATAGTGCTCAGAGCCATTTGAACCATTTGAACCATTTGAATTTGTGAATAGTATGCCACGACGAATACAGGCTTGCATCAAAGCAAGAGGACGTGCTACTGGGTATTAGAGGTACCGGTGTGTAAAGCAATCTGGACCACCACCTCTGAAGGTCTCGCTGTATGGTGGTACAACATGCAGTGTGTAGTTTTTCATGAACAATAAAAAGAGCGGAAATGATGTTTATGTTGACCTCTATTCCAATTTTCTGTACAGGTTCCGGAACTCTCGGAACCGAGATGATGCAAAACATTTTTTGATGTGTGCATTTTAGGTCCCTCCGAATGGTTATTCCAAGGTATTCTATCCTAAATGTTTTACAACTTCACTATTTCCATTGATTAATTGCCAATAGTGTAATGTCGAACATCTGTTGGTCTTCCTGCATTTCGTTTCAGTTTTGTGATATGGCGACTTTCTTCTAAACGACATTATCGTTCTCACGACGCTTCTGACGTTTTCCACTAGATCATTTATATGTATCGTAAACAGTAACGGCCCTATAATTCCCTTCCGATGCTCTGCACGTTAGTTTTACAGCTGCTGATTTCGTCTCGTTAAGAATGATGTATTAAATTCTGTCTGTCTGTTCGCTAAGCAGTTGTGCGGAGCTGTATCAAACTATAGTAAAACAACAGCGCTCTTTATTGAAGTATGTATGTGACAGTTCCGACTGCATCAGTTATCTACATTATTGTATGCGCCTCTTCAATAACTTTATTGAGATGCCTCAGAAAATTTGCTTACTTTGCAGATACTGAGTTCAAATACACACCTGATTTCTCTGATTGTGAGAAATTAATTTCCACTTTAAATTCTCAGCTAGTGGCAGCATGATTTTTATTTATTTACACACCACTGCTACGTCAAATATGTCTGTCTTCAGCTAAGCATAAGAGGCCAGCAGAGTGTTAGGGGTACGCAGATATTTTTATTGGTGACAGTGTACCGAACAACATCGCATCAGTATTTACTTCATTTGCAGACTAACAATTATAGCTATCAGGAGTAATATGTTTTTAGATTTGTTAGTACCTCCAAGTATATATGACAAAAGCCAGCCATTAATTCTTATTTTCCCTGGGTGGCAGGTCTGACGTAAAACGATTGTCGTCCACTTGGTGGTGCAATTACGACCGTTCAGAAAACATCATGTAGTAAATTATGTGACGTGTTTGCAGGAACATAGCTTGACGCCGAGAAAAAAGCAACTAACTCACTAAGTTGGTACATATTAAAGTACCAATGATTACAATATTTGCACACCTCGTATGGCTAATTATCTACATCATTCTTTGTGCGAGTTCCTCGTTCATGCCCAGAAGGCACAAGGCGTGTCGACCGGCCACTGTGCCATTCTGTGCCATGTGGCGCCGTGTGGATGTGGTATGGGCTCAGCACACCGCTCTCCCGACCGCTCTGTCGACTTTCCAGATCTTGGGGCCGTTATTTCTCAGTCAAATAGTTCGTTATGTGGCATCACAAGGCTGGGTGCACTCAGTACCAGCCCTCCTAACTCCTTGGTAGTACCCGGGTCCTTTGTATGGAGCAATTTACATTGGCCACTCACCTACAGAGGCGCACTATCATTCTTTGTATCTCTAAGACAATGCTTGCCCTCATTTATGGGTACAGGCTGTTGAATTGTAGTTCAATATTTTTTTAATGTGTGACCACATCATGATATAAATAAGACTATCTGTGTTCCCTTTGCTGTCATAGGCAGCGGTAGGGTGACAACTTATGAAGTTGCGGCTGAATACAGGATGTCCATAATTAAAGTTCCAGTTTCATATCGCTTTAGAAAGAGGACCATTGCCCAAAATCACGCCAATTTTGAACAGCATATTATTGACGCAGGGGGAAACGTCATGGAACAAACAAACAAAAAATTAAGAAAAATTTTACCAATGCATGGCGCTGTAAGCGTCTTAACGTAAATGAAATCGACTGCAAATAACACATGAATCGCAATACGACAGCTATGATTTGAGTTGCACATTACACAACCCGTACTGTTCAATGTGCATAACTTCACAGATTTGGCAGTCAACAGTTGTGGCACTGTTAATTAGGTAAGCCCATCGACCACGGCAAGGGTGTACCACGTCGAGTGAAATAAATCAGTTTTTATTTGTTCTGAAGCAAAGACCAGCAAAAAGACGTTAGCTTTTAATTCTCTGGGATCAAAAACCGCTTAAAAAGTAAAATGGCCTAGGTTTTTAATTCTCCTGGAGCCAAAAATGGTATAAAAAGCAAAATGAGATCGGTTTGTAATTGTCGTGAGACTGGTGCAAGACATGTTCGATATGATATCCACTGTTTTCTGCCACAAATTGAAATCGTGAAACAGCATGTTCCACAACAGATCGGAGTGTCTAGGCGATCACGTTCAGAAAACGTTGCGATATGCATGCGTTCAGGTCAGCTAAGTTCGTAATTGGAGCACCGAACACAACATCTTTCAGATAACCCCACAGCCAGAAGTTACATGCATTAAGACAAGGTGACGTGGAGGCCAGGCTGTAGGGAAATGACGGTTCATAATTCTATCACTTCCGAAATGCCTCTGCAGCAGCCCCTTCACTGGCTATCCCATTTGCGGAAGAGCCCATCTTGCATAAAAGTGATCCTACCCACACATCCATGTTGTTCAAGGGTGGGATTGGATTGGATTGTTTGGGGGAAGAGACCAAACAGCGAGGTCATCGGTCTCATCGGATTAGGGAAGGATGGGGAAAGAAGTCGGCCGTGCCCTTTCAAAGGAACCATCCCAGCATTTGCCTGGAGTGATTTAGGGAAATCACGGAAAACCTAAATCAGGATGGCCGGACGCGGGATTGAACCGTCGTCCTCCCGAATGCGAGTCCAGTGTGCTATCATTACGCCACCTCGCTCGGTGAAGGATGGGAATTACGTTGGCGCGCTTTTGTTTATCATTGGTGGTACAGGTAAGAGCACGCGCAGGACTCATCTCCCCGAAAAAGTACAGCATTACGTTAAACGATGCCGCCAACTCTTCCACACAGTCACCTTTGCAGAATGGAGTGGTACCTGTTTATGTCAGTGTGGATTATCTTTTGCTTATAATTTGCAATTCTGCGTATCGGCATGTCCTTCGGTCCTTGGAGATGGAAATGGGCTCCGTCTGTCCAAAGAATGGTTCACGGCCATTCATTATTCACTTCCATGCGAGCAAGAAATTCCAGAGCGAACGTCTGTCTCGCTAGCAGGTCGGCAGGAAGCAACTCCTGAACATTGGTGACTTCGTATGGATCGCAATGCAGGATGTTTCGAATAATTTTATGCTGCGTGCTCGCAGGTATGTCCAATGTTCGGGCAATTCTTCGCGCACTGCATGTTTCCACACCACTGGTTAACCATCCCTGCAACGCTGTGTTCACGTCGTCGACAGACGTCAGATCAATTGTTTCTTCCCTCTGCTAGATTGCGCTTCAAGAGAACCACTCTTTTCGAATTTTGTGATGATTTTTCACAGACACTTAGCAGACTTCGGACCACGCCGTTGCCGGCCGAAGTGGCCTGGCGGTTCTAGGAGCTGCAGTCTGGAACCGCGAGACCGCTACGGTCGCAGGTTCGAATCCTGCCTCGGGCATGGATGTGTGTGATGTCCTTAGGTTGGTTAGGTTTATCTAGTTCTAAGTTCTAGGGAACTAATGACCTCAGAAGTTGAGTCCCATAGTGCTCAAAGCCAGCCACCGCGCCGTTTTTCATACCCATGAGCGTCCGGAACTTCTGCAGGGCCACTGACGCACAGTTTGCGTTCTTGTAACAGAGCTTTACCAACGGCGATCCTCCATGGAGACAGTCATCTTGGGCGTCTCGGACGCAAACTGAGTGTACTGCACGTCTGCTGGTAGACATATTCTGACGCTTACAGCTCCATCTTTTGCTCAAATTTTCGTTAAATTTTTGTTTGTTTATGACGTTTCCCCCTTCGTCGATAATACGCTGTTCAGATTTTACGTCATTCTTATCAGTAGTTTGATCAGCGTTTTGAAAATGGAACTTCAATTATGGACACCCTGTAAATACTCCTGGGTACCTATAAACAAAAAAGCTTTAAAATAACGCAAAATAGTCCGTTTACCATAATGATAACATGTGAGTGACCAGATAGGAAGGAATCTACGCCGAGAGAGGAACCATCGAGCCATTGCACTACAGCAAAAACAAAATCCGAAATTTGCTAATTTCGACTAAGGAGCCAGAAATCTACAGCATGGTCATTCTTAGATTGGTCATTCTGGCTACCAAATAGCCGTGGAGTGGAATAGGCCTCGATGCCCAGTAGTGCATTTATTTTATGATCACAGGCATGGAGGAAAACATGTGGTTTAAGAGGACCTGTGGAGTTGCCCATTTATTATATATTACAGACGTGAGAATACCTTCTAGCACTGTGCAATCTGATTTAACGAGCTGTGTAATTATTAACACGCTCTACATCAGGGAAAAAATATCTAAAAATTCACCTTATGATGATTCGAGAACATCAAATGGTTCCATTTTTATTTTTTAGGGTTTGATGCGGCCCACCACAACTATGTCTCCTGTGCCAACCTCTTCATCTCCGAGTAGCGCTTGTTCCCAAAGCCCTCATTTATTTCTTGGGTTCATTACAGTCTCTGTCTTCCCTTCTTTACTCTCTGTAAAAGTGGCTCTTAGCACTATGCGACTTAACTTCTGAGGTCATCAGAACTAACCTAAGGACATCACACACATCCATGCCCGAGGCAGGATTCGAACCTGCGACCGTAGCGGTCGCTCGGTTCCAGACTGTAGCGCCTAGAACCGCACGGCCACTCCAGCCGGCTACTCTCTGTAGATCCCTTTAGTATCATGGAAGTTGTTCCTCTTTGTCTTAACACATATCCTACAATCCTGCCCCTTCTTCTAGTCAGTTTTCTCCATTTGCTCCTTTCCTCGCCGATTCCGTAGAGTGTCTTCTAATTTCCCATCTTATCCGTCCACCAAATTTTCAACATCATTTTACGCCAACAAGTCTCAAACGCTCCGATTCTTTTCTTTCCGGTTTTCTCACAGTCCTTCATTCCTTTCCATACAAGGCTGTGCTCCAAACGAAGACCCCTCCGCGGGCTCACGACTCTTTCGTGAGTTTGTGAGTAGTGAGCGTGGAGCCCCAAGCTTTCCTTTCTTGTGATGAAATCTCACGCCTCCGACTATTCTTACTTCATTTCTCATAGTGGCATCCTTTGATACTGACCCGACAATTTCCCTAGGTTCTGCTCTGTTCAAATGTGTGTGAATTCCTAAGGGACCAAACTGCTGAGGTCATCGGTCCCTAGACTTACACACTACTTAAACTAACTTATGTTAAGAACAACACACACACCCATGCCCGAGAGACGATTCGAACTGAGGTCATCGGTCCCTAGACTTACACACTACTTAAACTAACTTATGCTAAGAACACACACACACACCCATGGCCGACGGAGGAGTCGAACCTACGGCGGGAGGGACCGCGCAATCCGCGACATGTCGCCTCAAACCACGCGGCGTAACCCAAGTATCTGCATGTAGTGTTATATAGGGCCGGCCGAAGTGGCCGTGCGGTTAAAGGCGCTGCAGTCTGGAACCGCAAGACCGCTACGGTCGCAGGTTCGAATCCTGCCTCGGGCATGGATGTGTGTGATGTCCTTAGGTTAGTTAGGTTTAACTAGTTCTAAGTTCTAGGGGACTCATGACCTCAGCAGTTGAGTCCCATAGTGCTCAGAGCCATTTGAACCATTTGTTATATAGGATGAAGTGGGCCAACATTTCCTAACCAGCCAGGTATTAATCTAGTTAGATGAGGGGACCCGCCTAAAAACCACAACTAGGCTAACTAGCACACCGGCACTTGTTAATTCACCGAACGGATTCCACCAGGGCCGGCGCACTTACCCGAATCGCTGAAGCGGTGAGTTAACACGCAGTTATCCGTGCGGGTGGCGAATTACGTAATTGTAACATATTAACTGACTTAGCGCTGATATATCAGCTTTTATTACTTTATCTGTGCACATGATTTTACTTCTGTTTCGGATCTTTGGTGGAACTTAGCATCAATGATGATCGTGTGCTATTGATCTGGCTGTCTGAAAACAGAGATAAAGCACAGCGCATGATGTCTTTATATGGAAATCACGTACTAAAAGACGGCATTGTGCTGTCGTGGAGATACCAAAGTAATCTGTATGTTTTAATTGTCTGAATACCCCACTCTAGATCACAGTGTTATTAATTTTCGATGAACGGTCTCAGCCATTATATCTCATCTTCAGATCTGCAAACAATTGTCAAAAAATAAAAGTTATCCTTATGTTACACAAAATAAATATTTGAAGGATCACGTTGCACAAATGACAGTAGATGAGCTGCCAACATTTACATGCCCATTTAGAAATTCTTATTTCAAACAGTTCATCCAAAAAGAAAATAAACAAGAATAAAAATGCACATGGTCTAAAATTTTCAATTTTTTTTTACACATTTAGTGTGATGTGTATGCTTGAATGTGTGAATAACGCAATCCAGTCTTGGTTGGACTTGTATGTTCCTTTCCAGCTGCAGTCGAGACTGATGTTTCGTCTTGATTAACGGCACTGCGGAAAATGTTGACTCACGCAAGAAGTTAATACGATGGGTATCACCACGTCCACTGCCCTTCTTGCTAAATTGGAATGTTCATTCCGAGTATGTACTCAAAAATTTTCAAGAAACTTACATTTAAATTCATTTCGAAGTGTTCTACCACTTGAGAGTTCTTATTATCTCCTCTTACTGTTAGCAAGCGATCCGTTAGAATCGTATCGAATGGGTTACGGAGCCACTTAGAATCAGATGACTGTCCTCGAGATTTATGCTCGAGTTGTTGACTAAGGGCTTCGAGATTTTCTAAGCACGTTCTCCTAATCTCAGCTACAATCAACTCATTTTCCTTCAAGACATTATTGAGATAAGAAAACATCCACAGGTACCCTTCTCCATCTGGGTTTTCAAAATCCAATTTTGCTCTTACACGCATGCTCTTTCTCTCTTAGAAAGATGATATTACTATTTCGGCCTTGAATTGACACGTTAAGATCACCCAGTTTCTAAAAACCGTCGACCAAGTAACCACAGAGCCTCGAATGTAGGATTGCTGTTCAGTAGGAAAAAAAAAAAAAAAAAAAAGCAAACGAAGTTCATCCCTCAGCTCCATAACGCGACGAAGCACTTTACCATGTGACAATGAAAGCAGTACCTGCGTGTGCGAAAGAAGCGAATCATGTGTGGAACCAAATCTTCTCGCAAAGAATGGAAAGTAGCCTAATGTTTAAAGCTCGTGCTTTTACAAAATTTACAAAACTGACTGCATCATTTTGCACTTTATTGACTTGCGGTTGTATTGCTTTAGAAACGAATGCCTCCCTGTTTACTTGCGATGTGTGAATTTTACAGAAGGAGAAATAGCACATTCTCTTTTCATAAATCCCTTTAAAGTTCGAATAAATGTTGCCACCCCATCGGTACATATTCCAACACAATTTCTCCGTGGCATTTGTTGTCACAAAAAAGGAATTCACAAGAAAGAACGATCTTCACCTGCAGTTCTCCCTTCCACAGTTTTACAAAATAAAATGTCCTCGTGCTTTTCATTACCATAACAGCAGAGTACAGAAAAAAGAAGCTGGGAAAGATTTTCGATATCAGCACTGTCACAAGTTGCTAGGAGAATTATGCCTTTTCATGAAGGCATGGTAGCAATTGATTTGTCATTTCAGTCGCCATTGTATCAATACGACGAGCCACGATGTCATCCGAGAGTGATATCGATTGCAGACTCACCAAACCTTTCTCCATGTATTATTTCAAACATTTTGACGGCTGGGGGAAGAAATAATATCTCACCAATAATATGTATTGATTCTGATTTTGCAATTAAGTGCGATACCTCTTGGGATGTCTCAGGGCTTTCTTGGGAACTGATACCTGTTTTCGAGTTTTTGCTCACAAGGCTTAAAAATTAGATGGGTTTACTTATATGGTCTGGATGTTTTGTCTGCAGGTGTCTCTTTAACGTCATCTTGTTCATATGTTCGAATTGATGAGACGATCGATAAATCATTCAATGGGATCTGTTATTACCATTGCGAAAAAACTCTTATCCACTAAACACGCACTAGAATGAAACTTCTACAGGGTGTCCAGAAAAGGACTCCCTGATTTCAAAATTAAATATCTCGAAAACAAAGATCGATGGAGGAATGCAGTAAACGGTATGTTTATTGTGAAAGCTGTAAGAAGTTTATACAGCAGTTTGAAATAATAGTTACAAAAGCTGCTAACAGATGGCGCTGTACGCTGTACAGCTCATATCAGCATACATAAGTGAAATAATCGTATGAAAAAAATCTTTGCAAACAATCTTATCACAATGTTTTCAAAATGTTCAAAAATGGTTCAAATGGCTCTGAGCACTATGGGACTTAACATCTTAGGTCATGAGTCCCCTAGAACTTAGAAATACTTAAACCTAACTAACCTAATGACATCACACACATCCATGCCCGAGGCAGGATTCGAACCTGCGACCGTAGCAGTCCCGCGGTTCCGGACTGCAGCGCCTAGAACCGCACGACCACCGCGGCCGGCTTCAAAATGTTCACCATTGGCACTACAAAGGTGGCGCAAACGAAGAATGAAATTCGCCATCACATTTCGTAGTGTCTCAACCGAAATGAATTCAAATTCCACAGAGATCGCCGATTCAAGCTCGTCCAGCGTGGCGGGATGCTTCGGGTAGACCATGTCTTTCACTGTGCCCCACAAAAAAAGTCACAGGGAGTCAAATCCGGCGTATATGGAGGCCAATCCATGCCTGCACCAGTAAATTTGGGATATTCCAAAGCAATGACTCGATTCCCGAAGTATTCCTCAAGAAAATGAAACACTTGTTCGGTCCGATGTGGTCCGGCTCCATCTTGCATAAACCATTCAGTACCTGGTCGATCCTCTAACGCTTGCTACGTGGCGACAAATTGTTTCAAAATTGCAACGTAACGTGCACCAGTGACCGTTTCTCGAATAAAAAAGGGCCATTAATGCCTCTGCTGCATACTGCAGCCCACACAGTAACTTTAGAATACAGGGGTTTCGCTTCACACCAATATGGCTTTTCGGAACCCCAGAATCGCCAGTTCTGCTTATTCACGTATCCATTCAGGTGGAAGTGTGCTTCATCTGTAAACCAGATGCAGCCAACATCAAATCCTTCACTATCAATCATTGTGAGCATCTGATCAGCAAAGGCAACCCTTGGTATGGCCTAGTGCGTTTGAATTTTGAATGGAAACATGTGTAGGCTCTTTCTCAGTATTTTCTGCGTGCTGGAACGCCTCAAACCAGTCTCAGATGCAATTCTACGGACGGATGACATTGGATTTCGCAGAATAATTCCAGAAATTGTGGCGATATTTTCAGGCATAACTGCGGTTTGCTTGCGGCCAAGATGCCCCACTAGATCATCAGTTACGCTGCCTGTTCGTTGAAATTTTGCGAAGAGCGTACGAATGGTTTTCGCATGGGGTCCTTTTGGAACATTAAATCGTGCTTGAAAACTTCGCCTTGTTGCCGTAGGACTCTCTTCTAACCTGCGGTACTCTAGCACCAGAAAAACGCGTTGTTCAATGGAGTACATGGTTTTAATCTCTTTCTTCGGTACGCTAACCTCCTTTCACGTTTCAATAGTGGAACTGATCGCTCTGGGCTTCGGAACAGTATTTATACTAGGCATTACGTATGGCGATTACAGCGCCATCTGTTAGCAGCTTTTGTAACTATTATTTCAAACTGCTGTATAAACTTCTTACAGCTTTCACAATAAACATACAGTTTACTGCATTCCTCTATCGATCTTTGTTTTCGAGATATTTAATTCTGAAATCAGGGAGTCCTTTTCTGGACACCCTGTATGTAACCCACTATCTTTGAACTGACTCCGAAAGCTGGGCTGAAATCGAGAAGACAGTAACAATGTCTCTGATTAACAGTCTATTCTTGTAGTCAGTGTTGCAAGGAAGTGGCGGTCACATTGTCAAACGGCTTATTTTCGTTAGTGGTTTTTAAATGTATGGTAAGTAACTAACCCTGGGGTGGACGGTGACGGAGCTGTGTGATGAAATATTACTCACGATTTCTCTGAGCACTCCTGCTGACAAGATCTACTGACCAGGTTCTGTGATATAAGACAGCAAATTAACGATGGGGAATCTTCCTAACTTGGTTCATCGAAATGAGAATTTGACGCTAGCAATATTTGTTCACCAGAAATCTTTTTCTTACATGGTACGAAATATAAATACTTCAATGAAAGCCGGCGCCTCCGTCTATTATTTTCTGATCCCCCCTCCCAACCCCCCCCCCCCCCCCCCCCAATGAGGCAGCAGTCATTTTGCGGCGCCTGAACTAGAACGTGTTATTCAAAAAATATCCTGATGAGTGGATTCCTATTGCCAAGTGTTTTGTTGTGCCAAGTGTGGTGCAAAAGTGTGAAGCAAGCAGGCAACCATGCCTCAGACACGCCCGTCCTTCCTATAGACAACTGGGCTAGTTTGAAAGTGGTCAAATTGTGGCCTTCCTAGTGGCGGGATGGTCCTTTCGGAGAACTGCCACACAAGTTGGGCGTGCTGCGTCAGTTCTGCGTGGATATTCTCATACTCGTAGACGAGGTACTTGACGTCCACGCAAAACAGACGCTCGCCAATATCGTCGTATTGTAAAGGTATCGGTGGCAGATGGTACAGCTACCACAGCACAGATGACAGGGCTCGTGAGCTCAAACGTGTCAACACGAACTGTTGCGAACTGGTTATTTCCATTCTTTGCGAGGAGATTGGTTTCTAAACATGATTCGCTTCTTTTACACTCGGAGGTACGTCGGTTGTCACGTGCTAAAGTGCTTCGTCGTATTGTGGAGCTGAAGGATGGATTTAGTTTTTTCTCCTACTGAACAGCTATCCTACGCTCGCGGCTCTGTCTCTGAATGAAAAATGGCTTCTAATATTGTGTTACTTGGTCGGCGTTTTTGAAAAACTGAATGATCATAACATATCAATTCAAGGCCAAAAGAGTAATATCATTTTTCTAAGCGGGGAAGTGCTTGTGTATAAAAGTAAAATTGGATGTTGGAAAACCTAGATGGCGAAGGGTAACTGCGGATGTTTTCTTATCTTACTGATTTCGTGAAGGAAAATTAGCTGAAAGTAAGTTCAATTAGTAGAACTGGTGTAGAAAATCTCGAAGCCCTTAGTCAACAACTCGAGCATAAACTTCGAGGACCTTCATCTGATGCTGACTGGCTCCGAAACCCGTTCGATACGATTATAACGGATCGCTCGCCAACAGTAAGAGGAGCTAATAGAACTCTCACGTGATAGAACACTTCGAAACGAATTTAAATCTAAGTCTCTTGAAAATTTTTGAGTGCAGACTCGAAATGAACATTCCAATTTAGCAAGAAGGACAGTGGGCACGGTATTACCCACAGTATTAACGACGTGTGTGAGTCAAAATTTTCCACAATGCCGATAGTCAAAACAGTCTCGACTGCAGCTGGAAAGGAATATACAAGTCTAACCAAGACTGGATTGCGTTGTTCACACATTCAAGCACATACATCAGAGTAAATGTGCAAATATCAGAAAATTTCAAAATTTTAGACCTTGTAAATTTTTCTTCTTGTTCATTTCCCTTTTGGATGAACTGTTTGAAATAAGAATTTCTAAATGGGCATTTAAATGTTGGCAGCTCATCTACCGTCATTTGTACATCGTGATCCTTCAAGTATTTATTGTTTCTAACATAAGGCTAATTTTTATTTTTTGACAGTAGTTTGCACATCTGAAGATGACATATACTGGCGGAGATCGTTCATCGAAAATTAATACTACTGTGATCTAGACTGTGGTATTCAGACAATTAAAACTTACAGATTACTTTGGTATCTCCACGACAACAAAATGCCATCTTGTAGTACATGATTTTTATATAAATACTTCATGTGCTGTGCTTTATCTCTGGCTTCAGACAGCCAGATGAGTACCACACGAACGTCATCGACACTAAGTTCCACCAACGATTGCGTCCAGACTTGGAATAAATATTCCAATTTAGCAAGCACACCTCTAGCTCGTCTTCCACTCACGTAACAGCACCGACGTGCATAGCTCGACTGATGCCGTCAGACGGGCACTTGGAAGATGGAATTCAGCGCCGTGGTCTTCAGCGATGAAAGCAGATTCTGCCTGCTCGCAAGTGGTGGTCGTTTAACCGTGCGACACAGATATTGTGGGCGCTGATTGGTAGACTTCATTTGTGCAAGACACACTGACTCCTCCCCAGGCCTTATGGTCTGCGGTGCACTAAGCTACAACCTTCATTCACCGGTTGTGTTTCTGGGGTGGACACTAACCAGCACTCGGTACATACAGGATGTTTTTAGGCCCGTTCTTTTGCCGTCTTTGCAACAGGAAGGTTGTAACCCCTGACACAGTACACGTTAAAGCCTGTGCTATGGTAAGGGAGCGGGATTCACCTTATGACAGAGGATTTTCGCATAGATATCGACCGCGTGTGGCTGAATGGTGGCAAATCAGACTTACATCCACTCTGTAATAACAATGATACGTCAAGTAAGTTCGAAATGCAATCACACGTCAGGATGGATCAAAAGCAATCCAGAAGATGCTACCAATGTGACTATAATACGGTCGCCAGTCTAATTAGGCATTAACTGAGTTTCTTCCCCATACAAGTTGGTATATATTCATGCAAAACAACAAGTTGTGCGTAATATAGTAGAATTTTAGAACCAGAAAATCTATTGAACTGATAGTTTCACATTCTGTACTGATATGGAAAATCATGAATACATAACACTACACTATAATGTTTACTACAAAACTTTATAATGTCTATTAATCTGATTAAAATCGGGCATAGGTTACCCTAGAAATTGTACTTTCGTGCCACAAACAAAACGTCAATTTTGATAAAGATAAAACACTGATAAATTTTGACTTTTGTATAGACTTTAACTTTTGCTGGTCAAACCAATTTAGAACACTTCAGAATTCAAATAAATGAGGGGGGGGGGGGGGGGGGGGAGGGGTACCCTGAAACTGTTATGATCGCTGTATTTAAAAAAAATGATTACTGAATTTATTATTCATTCAAGATTTCCAGTTTATAAGTTACTACTCCTTTCATCTTATTTACTACTCATTTAAATGCCTTTAAATCTGTCTCGAAATAATAAACTTCATTACTATGTCAATACTAATGTTATCTTTCGACTTCGTTAGACCTTCGCTATTCATTTACTGGTTCATTAACAAAACATTTCTTTAAACACCATTCTAATATAGCTAGTTCTGCAAATAATTATTATTAACACAATTTTTAATTTTCATTTCGGGACACTCGGATTGCACAACGTTTGGAAAGGACCCTGTCTATGTTAGTTGTGAGGGTAATTAAATGATGGAAAAGTTCTGGTAAAATTTAGGTTATTATTGCACCAAACAAACACAGTTCACTCTCTGATCCACACGAATACAGTACTAAAAGTTTCAACCTGCTAGTATCGATGCGGCGGTTGGCGGGCGGCAAGATAGCGAGGCACAGAGCACACATACAACCACAACTATGGCTCTTGACGTATCGGCACTTTAATTCTTTTTAGCGTCGCAATACTTTTCCATTTAGTGCCTATGGAATTTTGCCATGCTGTGCGAGCGTTGGAACGGCATACCCGAGGCTCAGTGAAGCTATGTCTTCCAGGAGAGCCTCCTCGCTCCAGAGGGTGTTGCTCAGACCAATGCCAAACTCCAACTCCTACTGCTGAGCCCGTTGTGCCGTGCAGTGCCCGTGCGCATTTTCCCGCGGTCGCCTGCCATCCACCTTTTACCGCTCCCTGACAGACCGGGTATTCACCCGAGGTTTTGCATTCTACATATCCTAACGCATTGCCTATGTATATACCAGACGCGCAGTTACAATTTTAATCATCTTACAACAGTTTCAACATTTGTTACATTTCAATTCTATTACAATATTACTTGACATAATGGCATGAAACAAAAAGAAATGAAATCAGAACATCAATGCCACAGGTTTATCGAAAAATTAGATGAACAGAATTACTTATATGTACAATAGTACAGAGTCGTTGTTGTGACTTCTTGTTCCAACAGGATAATGCTCGCCCATACACTGCCCGTGAAACTCGATGTGCTCTGCAAGACATGCGGCAGCTTCCCTGGCCAGCACAATTTCCGAACTTGTCTCCAATAGAGTACGTGTGGTATCTAATGGGACGAGAAGTAACTTGTGTGACCGACTTGACAACCAACAACTCTTATACACTGAAACGTCAAAGAAACTGGTACAGGCGTGCGTATTCAGAGTTATGTAAACAGTCAGAATCCGGTGCTGCGATCGGCATAGCCTATGTAAGACATCAAGTGTCTGGCGCAGTTGTTAGATCGGTTTGTGCTACTACAATGGGAGGTTAAGAAGATTTAAGTGAGTCTGAAACTTATTGTGATCGTTTCATAGCTTTGGTTACTGATAATAACTTGACACCAGTGCCTATGAGTTTTAATTTGTACACTACAGCACTGAAGATGATCATTGTGTGATTGAAAATCGATTTTGCTGTCAATAAACCATCAAATTTATGGCCAACGCTGACCTTTCTTCTAATATCCTATTAAGTAAATTAGAATAATATGCTGTAACAGGAAATGCTGCAAAATGATTAAAATCTTATAACTCTAGCAGGAAACAAAGGGTGTTATTAGGAAAGCGACATGTATTAAGCTATCGTCCCATAAGGTTCCATCTTAGAGCCCTTACTTTTTCTTGTATATATCAACGACCTTTCATCAGTAACGTTACCAGATGCCAAGTTTGTTTTGTTTGCCGATGATACAAACATTGCAATAAATAGCAAATCAAGTGTAGTCCTAGAAAGATCGGCTAATAAAATATTTGTGGACATTAATCTTTGTCATTAAACTTTAAAAAAAATCACACTACATGCAGTTCAGAAGTTGTAAGGGGTGTACCACGAGTATATGCCGAACATACGATGAGAAACAGATAGAAGAAGTGTACAGTGTTAAATTCTTGGGATTACAGCTTGTTAATAAATTCAACTGGGGGGAGCACACCACAGAACTGCTGAAGCGTCTTAACAAATCTCTGTTTGGAATGCGAATTGTGTCAGAGATAGGAGATATAAAAGTGAAAAAGCTGGTATAATATGCTTATTTTCATTCCATGATGTCATATGGGATTATTTTTTGGGGTAATTCAACAAGCCAAGCTAAAGTTTTCTGGGCACAAAAATGTGCAATAAGAGTTAAATGTGGTGTGAACTCAAGAAGATCCTGCAGAAGCCTGTTTAGGGAACTAGGGATACTAACTACTGCTTTCCAATATACTTATTCCTTAATGACATTTGTCATTAAAAATATATCACTTTTTCAGACCAACACCTCAATTCATGGAATAAGTACTAGAAATCAGAATAATCTTCACAAGGATTTAAAATCACTTACTCTTGTAAAAAAAGGTGTGCATTATTCAGGAACACACATTTTCCATAACTTACCATCAGCCATAAAAAGCTTAACAACCAATGAAAATCAGTTTTATAGAAGCCTTAAGAATTTATTGGTGGCCTACCCCTTCTACTCCATTGATGAATTTCTCAGTAGAAACATCTGATTTGTGTGTGTGTGAGTGTGTGTGTGTGTGTGTGTGTGTGTGTGTGTATATATATAAAGTACTATCTAACTTCTGTACCATTTCAGTGCAGTAATGTGTTCATTGTAAATAAGTATTATAGTCGTTCTATTATATGTTTGTTGCCCCATAAATAAATAAAAAGATTTTTTTATTTTAAATTCAGTGCATTATTGCGACCTCAGTAAATGAATCTTTGTAAATTAATTCTTTCATATAGTGCTCATTAAAAAAAATTACAATCATTCCACGTGGGACCTGTGGAAGGTACATTAGTTTATTTGTTTCAGTTGTAAATATTTGTCATGTATTATTGTTTTTCTCACATGTTCTACATCCTGGAGGACCTCCTCACTACAGATCAATTGGAATGAAAGTAAATCTAATCTAATCTAAAAAAAAATAGAAAGAAAAAGGAGATGTGGCAGCAGCCATTAATATCACGTAACTGGCGAAAACCGATGCCTCTTAAAGAAAATTCTCCTGATCCCAGTTTCGCCCTCGTTTGGTTTCAAAACGACATCCCGAAACCACAGTCATAGACTTACTATACCGCTACGATGTGGAACGGAAAGACCAGCTGATAGAAAATGATGACTGTTGCAGCGTTTCCTGATTGACTTTTCTAAATTTCCCCATGTTATTGTTGTAGTTGTTGTGGTATTCAGTCCAGAGACCGGTTTGATGCAGCTCTCCATGCTACTCTATCCTGTGCGAGCTTCTTCAGCTCCCAGTACATACTGCAACCTACATCCTTCTGAATCTGCTTAGTGTATTCATCTCTAGGTCTCCCTCTACGATTTTTACCCTCCACGCTGCCCTCCAATACTAAATTGGTGATCCCTTGATGCCTCAGAACATGTCCTACCAACCGATCCCTTCTTCTAGTCAAGTTGTGCCACAAGCTTCTCTTCTCCCCAATCCTATTCAACACCTCCTCATTAGTTATGTGATCAACCCATCTAATCTTCAGCATTCTTCTGTAGCACCACATTTCGAAAGCTTCTATTCTCTTCTGGTCTAAGCTATTTATCGTCCATGTTTCACTTCCAAACATGGCTACACTCCATACAAATACTTTCAGAAACGGCTTCTTGACACTTAAATCTATACTCGATGTTAACAAATTTCCCTTCTTCAGAAACGCTTTCCTTGCCATCGCCAGTCTACGTTTTATATCCTCTCTACTTCGACCATCATCAGTTATTTTGCTCCCCAAATAGCAAAACTCATTCACTACTGTAAGTGTCTCATTTCCTAATCTAATTCCCTCAGCATCACCCGATTTATTTCGACTACATTCCATTATCCTCTTTTTGCTTTTGTTGATGCTCATCTTATATCCTCCTTTCAAGACACCTCCATTCCATTCAACTGCTCTTCCAAGTCCTCCGCCATCGGCCAACCTCAAAGTTTTTATTTCGTCACCATAGATTTTAATTCCTACTTCGAATTTTTCTTTTTTTCCCTTACTGCTTGCTCAATATACAGATTGAACAACATCGGGGATAGGCTACAACCCTGTCTCACTCCCTTCCCAACCAATCCTTCTCTTTCATGCCCCTCGACTCTTATAACTGCCATCTGGCTTCTATACAAATTGTAAACAGCCTGTCGCTCCCTGTATTTGACCCCCGCCACCTTCAGAATTTGAAAGAGAGTTTTCCAGCCAACATTTTCAATATATTTCTGTAAGTCTACAAATGCTAGAAACGTAGTTTTGCCTTTCCTTAATCTATCTCCTAAGATAAGTCGTAGGGTCAGTATTGCCTCACGTGTTCCAACATTTCTAAGGAATCCGAACTGATCTTCCCTGAGGTCGGCTTCTACCATTCGTCTGTAAAGAATTCGTATTAGTATTATGCAGCCGTGACTTGTTTAACTGATAGTTCGGTAATTTTCACATCTGTCAACTCTTGTTTTCTTTGGGATTGGAATTATTATATTCTTCTTGAAGTCTGAGGGTATTTTGCTTGTCTCATACATCTTGCTCACCAGATGCTAGAGTTTTGTAAGGGGTGGCTCTCCCAAGACTGGAATGTTGTCTACTCCCGGGGCCTTGTTTCGACTTAGGTCTTTCAGTGGTCTGTCAAACTCTTCACGCAGTATCATATCTCCCATTTCATCTTCATCTACATCCTCTTCCATTTCCATAATATTGTCCTCAAGTACATCGCCCTTGTATAGACCCTCTATATACTCCTTCCACCTATCTGCTTTCCCTTGTTTGCTTAGAACTGGTTTGCCATCTGAGCTCTTGATATTGAAACGGGTGGTTCCCTTATCTCCAAAGGTCCCTTTAATTTTTCTGTAGGCAGTATCTATCTTACCCCTAGTGAGATATGCCTCTACATCCTTACGTTTGTCCCCTAGCCATTCCTGCTTAGCCATTTTGCACTTCCAGGCGATCTCATTTTTGAGACGTTTGTATTCCTTTTTGCCTGCTTCATTTACTGCATTTTTATATTTTCTCCTTTCATCAATTAAATTCAATATTTCTTCTGTTACTAGCCCTCGTCTTTTTACCTACTTGATCCTCTGCTGCCTTCACTATTTCATCTCTCAAATCTACCCAATCTTCTTCTACTGTATTTCTTTCCCACATTCTTGTCAATCGTTCCCTAATGCACTACCTGAAACTCTCTACAACCCCTGATTTTGTCAGTTTATCCAGGTCTCATCTCCTTAAATTCCCACCTTTTTACATGTTCTTCAGTTTTAATTTACAGTTCATAACCAGTAAATTGTGGTCAGAGTCCGCTCCTTTCCCTGGAAATGTTTTACAATTTAAAATCTGGTTCCTAAATCTCTGTCTTACCATTATATAATCTATCTGAAACCTTCCAGTATCTCCAGGCCTCTTTCCTGTATACAACCTTCTTTCATGATTCTTGAACCAAGTGTTAGCTATGATTAAGTTATGCTCTGCGCAAAATTCTGCCAAGCGGCTTCCTCTTTCTTTCCTTACCCCCATTCCATATTCACCTGCTACGTTTCCCTCTCTTCCTTTTCCTACTATCGAATTCCAGTTACCTGTGACTGTTAAATTTTCGTCTCCCTTCACTATCTGAATAATTTCTTTTTATCTCATCATACATTTCATCAATCTCTTCGTCATCTGTGGAGCTGGTTGGCACATAAACTTGTACTACTGTGGTAGGCGTGGGCTTCGTGTCTATCTTGTCTACAATAATGCGTTCACTACACGGTTTGTAGTATCTTACCCGCACTCCTATTTTTTTATTCATTATTAAACCTACTAGTGTTTGATTTTGTATTTATAACCCAGTATTCACCTGATCAGAAGTCTTGTTTCTCCTGCCACCGAACTTCACTAATTCTCGCTATATCTAACTTTAACCTATCCATTTCCCTTTTTAAATTTTCTAACCTACCTGCCCGATTAAAGGATCTGACATTCCACGCTCCGATCCGTAGAACGCCAGTTTTCTTTCTCTTGATAATGACGTCCTCTCGAGTAGTCCCCGCCCGGAGATCCGAATGGGGGACTATTTTACCTCCGGAGTATTTTACCCAAGAGGACTCCATCATCACCTAACCATACAGTAAAACTGCATGCCCTCAGGAAAAAATTACGGCTGTAGTTTCCCCCTTGCTTTCAACCGTTCACAGTACCAGCACAGCAAGGCCGTATTGGTTAGTGTTACAAGGCCAGATCAGTCAATCACCTATACTGTTGCCCCCGCAGCTACTGAAAAGGCTGCTGCAACTCTTCAGGAACCACTCGTTTGTCTGGCCTCTCAACAGATACTCCTCCGTTGCGGTTGTAGCTACGGTAAGGCTATCCGTATCGCTGTGGCACGCAATCCTCCCCACCAACGCCAAGGTCTATGCCTCATGGGCGGAAGGGGGGGCGAATTTCCACATAGCAAATTAAAAAATTCCCGAAAATAATACCATTTTGCCAATTTTTCCCAAAATACCTTAAGTAATAGTTAAAAGGGAATTGGTATGTCTATCATCAGTATTGGCAGCACGAAGAGGCGGAATTATTTGTCCAGGACCGTAAAATTGTCGTACATATAAAAAAAATGTGTTATACAAACTAAAATTTTTAATCTGTAAGTAAAAACAGATAGCTTGACCAAAGAATGTAAAGCATGATGTCTGAGCGCCACATTTGCTTTCTTCGTGTTTTTTCATTGTCCTATTGGTTAATCACTAGATGCTACAGAAACCTTAGAAATAGATAAAAGAGCTGTTTTGTGGCTTAGTGAGTGACAAAAGTACAATTACGGCGGCATAATTTAAAATTTTTAAATATCTTATGCGTCTAAATAATAAATTTTCCATGCCATAAAAATAACAGCACATTGATGTAGTGACATAAAGATATGTTACATGGCACAGTAGATGAAATTATGTAACATGAATGCCTACTATAATTATTGTATCAATGCAAATACTGTTTGTTATCGTTTAAATTGGCATAAAACAACAATAAAATCAGTATGATCAATTTTTTTATGCCAGAAGCAACATGACATCGACATCTTTGTGAGTATTATATACATTCTCTGACGTAAATTTGGTAAGCATTTTAGAGCTAGGCTCGAATTTATTACACCCTTCATTCTTCAAACTGTTCCACACACTACTTATGTGAGCTGCTGTGCTTGTGTGCATTCTGTTTCACAGTTTGCCTTTTACCACATTTATCATAGAGAATGCTTTCTCCACACTGGTGTTGGAGAGCGGCAGGCTCAAAACTCCTATCACTAATTTGTTGATAGCCGAGAATTTCTCCAGCAGCATCTTCAAAGGCCAACACTTCGTCCCAAAATGCCTCTTCTGTTGAACTAACCTTGTTCCATTGTTGGAAAGGGAACACTCGCCATTGATTCAAAGCACTGTCAACACTGTCACCTCCAAGCAATTCTTTAAAATTGGCAATTATATCCCCCACGTCATGCCTGACTTGGCCAGTAGCCGAGTCAGGTGTAAAACAGGCTATTTTTCCAAAAGGTTTAGATTTTTTTCGGATTCTCCGCTGAATTTCTTGGCATAATTGAAAAAGAAATGATACACATCGTTCTTTTATAACTGTTAAATCTTTTTAGTAAATACACCCTGCCGCTTCATTGTAAGATACAATTTATTGGATTTTGATAATAGCGAAAGATGTAATTGACCAGCAGTACGGCATTTTCTTTATCCTTGGCCAATTTAAAGTGAAACTGTAAAGCATCTCATTGGTCTAAAATTTAGTGAGCCGGCCGGAGCGTCCTTGACAACTTCTCTATTTTGAACGCTTGCCCCCGAAAGACAAAGATCCGAGTTCGAGTCCCGTCCGGCATACAATTTTAATCTTCCAGGAAGTTTCTCTAACGATGTATTCTAAATGTGAAGGTAATACTTCGTGGGTGTTTTCTGTGGCAAGATGCAGTGAGTGTGACATACATTTGACAATAGTAGGATGGTGCAGAAATTCTTCCAAAATTGAAGAGAATGAATTATGCTCTCCTGCTATTATTTTATACATTAGCTCCATCCACACCCAAACCTACTAACTTATTAAAATCGAGGCCATATGCAGCTAGTTGCTTTTTCAACACATTAGCTAAAGAGTCAGCATCACCACCTTCTATTTCCTACAGTCTATAAAATGTTGTTATTATCTTTTTCGTATTATGACTAAAATAACGCACAACGATGCGCAAAATATTCTTGTTGCCAGTAGACGTATCTTCGAATAAGGACTATCGTCATTGTCTTCGAGGAGAACCTCAAGCAAACGTGGTGAAATTACATTAATAACCAGCCCTGCGCATTTACTGTGATGCAACTTCATTCCAACGAGAGCATTAGATGACGTGTCTAAAGCTGGCAACAAAATGCCAAGTGTTCTACTGCTGATACCGAACAATGCTCCGCAATGAATGCCGCCACTTTCAACTCTGCAATTTTTCTTACTCTAGTGTGCATTTGAACAATTTGCAAAGCGCTTTGATTCCATTGCCTTTCCAACACGTGAGCCATCCTGAAACAAACATCAAAATTGACGTTGTAGTAATTACCCAGAATCGGACAATCATTTTTGTTGAACGCATATCCTCTTTATTTGTACTATGCGAAAAACAACTGTAAATGAAATTTCGTAACCGTAGGACCTCGGTAACCAGTGCCGATATGTACTGAAACATGACAGTGCTTGCTAAGTAAGGTGAACGTGTAGCATCGCGTTGACACGTTTGTAAAAATTTTTAACATAATCAGCAGATTGTTGTCAATCAGTGAACATGTCAACAGAATTACAGTGTGTTAACTGTAGTTTTACCCCTGCTGTGCATCATAAATTAAGCCAAAAGCAGAAGTCATGCACGGAAGTAAAAAATCACTGAGATGCTCATAGAAAGAACTGAAATTATCATACGTACTGACTTGTTTAGTGCAGATTCGAACTGCAGCAATTATGTACACTTATCGTAAGGAAAGGAAACAGTACTAAATACATTGAACTGAGTGGCGACTCGTAAGTATACGTTCTGAGTGTTCACAAATTTTCAAATTCAGGTAAATGAGAGTCTGAAATTAATAACGTCTGCTTTACAATAATTATGCTTGTCAACAAATTTTGTACAATTCAGCTGCTGTCAATAATAATAATAATAATAATAATAATAATAATAATAATATAATAATAATATCCAAACAAATTCAGATAATATCACATCACAGCCAATACAGATTAAGCGTGGAATATACCAAGGAGACTCATTAAGTCCTTTCTGGGTCTGTCTTGCTCTGAACCCACTATCCAACATGCTAAATAATACAAATTATGGATATAATATTACTGGAACATACCCACACAAAATCACACATTTGCTGTACATGGATGATCTAAAACTACTGGCAGCAACCAATCAACAACTCAACCAATTACTAAAGATAACAGAAGTGTTCAGCAATGATATAAATATGGCTTTTGGAACAGACAAATGTAAGAAAAATAGCATGGTCAGGGGAAAACACACTAAACAAGAAGATTACATATTGAATAACCACAGTGACTCCATGGAAGCGATGGAAAAAACAGCTGCCTATAAATATCTAGGATACAGACAAAAAATAGGAATAGATAATACAAATATTAAAGAAGAACTAAAAGAAAAATATAGACAAAGACTAACAAAAATACTGAAAACAGAATTAGAAACAAGACAAAAGCTTTAAATACTTACGCTATACCAATATTGACCTACTCATTTGGAGTAGTGAAATGGAGCAACACAGACCTAGAAGCACTCAATACACTTACACGTTCACAATGCCACAAATATAGAATACATCACATACATTCAGCAACAGAAAGATTCACATTAAGCAGAAAGGAAGGAGGAAGGGGATTCATCGACATAAAAAACCTACATTATGGACAGATAGACAATTTAAGAAAATTCTTTCTAGAACGAGCAGAAACTAGCAAAATACACAAAGCAATCACTCATATAAATACATCGGCTACACCACTGCAATTTCATAACCACTTCTACAACCCTTTAGATCACATAACATCAACAGATACGAAGAAAGTAAATTGGAAAAAGAAAACACTACATGGCAAGCACCCGTATCATCTAACACAGCCACACATCAATCAAGACGCATCCAACACATGGCTAAGAAAAGGCAATATATACAGTGAGACGGAAGGATTCATGATTGCAATACAGGATCAAACAATAAACACCAGATATTACAGAAAGCATATTATTAAAGTTCCCAATACCACAACAGATAAATGCAGACTTTGCAAACAACAAATAGAAACAGTAGATCACATCACAAGTGGATGTACAATACTAGCAAATACAGAATACCCCAGAAGACATGACAATGTAGCAAAAATAATACATCAACAACTTGCCATAAAACATAAACTAATAAAACAACACGTTCCCACATACAAGTATGCACCACAAAATGTACTGGAGAATGATGAATACAAATTATACTGGAACAGAACCATTATAACAGATAAAACAACACCACATAACAAACCTGACGTCATACTCGCCAATAAAAAGAAGAAATTAACACAACTAATCGAAATATCCATACCCAATACAACAAATATACAGAAGAAAACAGGAGAAAAAATTGAAAAATACATCCAACTAGCTGAGGAAGTCAAGGACATGTGGCATCAGGATAAAGTTGACATTATACCGATTATACTATCTACTACAGGAGTCATACCACACAATATCCACCAGTACATCAACGCAATACAGCTACATCCAAACGTATATATACAACTACAAAAATCCGTAATTATTGATACGTGTTCAATAACCCGAAAGTTCCTAAATAAAATGTAACATATACCGTACAGTTAAAGGGAAGTCCAGCTTGATAAAGGTCCGCGTCGCTTTCCATTTTTAACCAGACCTAAGGTCTGAGAAAAATAGAAATAATAATAATATGCTAGTTTGTCTGGGAAAAGAAATAATTGCTTGTGTGGAATTTTGTTGTTTTGTACATAATTAAGTCCAATTTGTGGAAACAAGGAAATCATGTTTAAGCTTTCACTACTCTCCGTTTCGCATTTTGTTTAAGTGGGAGTTTTCGCGCTTTTTTATTTTTTTGGACAAATTACAAGATCATTAATACATGTATTAATTAACGAATTAACTTCCAGGCTGAAAGTCAGGCATTCTTACGTTGCATCCACACAACTTACACTTATTATATACTTCTTTCTTAAATGTTCGCTGGCAGTCACGGTTATTTATTCATTTTCTCAGTCAACGGATCTGATCTGGGAGGCCCTAGTTCCTGTAATTTTCTTTTCTATTAGCACTTAAAACAGATTTAACAGAGTTCATTTTGATACACAGGAAAGCCGATACCTGTAAAGAAAACAACCAACTCAAAACACAAACTACCGTTTTCGGAAATGATTAAATTCAAGTAGCACTCTCTGCCAACAAGGCCAGTTGACTAGAATGCATTTGAGAGTCATAAGGGCCAAAAACACAACTTATTTGAACCCAAATGTTAGTGAATATCAGAGAAACCAGTAAGAATATTCATATATACGTATAATGTGGGCCTACAGTACAGATAAACCTGACCCACCATAAGATCAACAGATGTCAGAAGCATGAATAAATGCTGCATTCTCAAAATTGACGATAATGTGCTTTATGACTCTCAGCACCTCAAATGGATCACTGTATGATAAAATCTAAAACTTAATATATTGTATCTCATTCAGAATCCCACAAAATACTTTTTTTTCTATCAGTATAACTATAATATTACTATATAGTGAGTGAATTGGCCTATCTGAGGAAACTGCTACCATCTAGCAGGATTTATGCCAAGCGAATGGGAATAAAAGTTTGCTACAGTTTGCTACCACCTGTTAGCAATGTTGTAAACTTGTAGTTGAGTGGTAAGGGCTGTACTCCGTTCATGATGAGAATAAACCTGATGTAAACAAACACAAACGCGATGATTGGTCAAAAGCCATAGCACACATACACTGGTGTTGTTACGCTCTTGGAAGTAGGTCCTACTTATGTATCACATATATTACTACTAAGTTACGTAAAATAAAACTTAATTACGTTTTTCTTAATCATGCTTCAGCTGTGTAGTTTTAATTTCAAAAATCGTGTACAGTCACAATCTCTGCACTGTTGTGCTCTGATTGTCTCGCGGTTAATACGCAGTATGAATGTGGTTGAGTCTGCTTCCTGTTCCGTAGTGAAACACGCGTGTGGAAAACGTTTAAAAGGTGCCAAGGAATAGGTTGTATTTAATGTTTTTCATAAATTTACGACTTTGAAATTTTCAGAGGGCTGTATTACATACAATTGCACATACCAATGCAACAGAACTGATCTGGAGCCAAGTTCCTAGCACTAACGCATGCAACTTTTTTACATATCACTGCCGAACGCTGAGGGGGGGGGGGGGGGGGATGGGGGAGAATGTGGCGTTTGGTTGGCTTCGTGGATTCAGTTGTTCCAAAACTGAAATGTATTTCTCGGATTCGGATCAGGAAGAGATTAACAGACGACTGAGTGTACTCACCAGTACGGTGCAATCCCTATAGTACGCTTTTGCATCACACATAGCTCGCTCAGAAAAATTACCCTGTGTTTAACCTAGGAATTTTCATCATTCTTGCTTGTAATTAAAATGCTATCTCAGGTGAGAAAGAGAACATTTTATGCTTTTCGTCTGATCACCTAAGAAGCGGGCAGTACTGCTGGAGTTTTGCCGAATATTATTTCATTATCTTTAAAAATTAAATAACATTCGAACCTATCGTTTCTTTTCACGTCTCTTTTTACGTCTGAACTGCAACTGTTCACATCATTGTTAGTTGGTCCGCTGGCTGGCCAATGCTGCCCAAGTTTAATGTTCCGGTAAAGCTGTTGTGCATTATTGCTCAGTTATGTGCGTGTAACACAGAATGAAACGTATCGTTATGATTGTACTTGACTGTACTGGCCACAGCTTGACTTCCGCTTCACGTAAAACGAAAGCCAATGAGATTCAAGCAAACGCGGAAGAATACAAGGCGTAATGTTTACAACAGGTTTGTTATGATGAACAGAGTGTAGTTGTGCACCCCGGGAACCGTGCACGTTGTTTATCAAATCCATATGTATGTGGCCTGTAAGGCAATTGCGTCAAGCTAGTTGGTCATGCGCAAAAGCTCCTTAAACGTGCACCAACTGAAGGTGTGCTTGTGACTCTGATGCCAAGTTTCAGCGAGTCTAGAGGAGCAATGTAGATTTATTGACGCGTATTTCAGATTACCACATCTACAGGGTGGTGCACTGATAGTGACGGCTAAATATCTTACGAAATAAGCGTCAAACGAAAACACTACAAAGAACGAAACTCGTCTAACTTGAAGCGGGAAACCAGATGGCGCTATAACTGGCGCTGCCATAGGTTTAACGGATATCAACTGCGTTTTTTTTTTAATAGGGACCCCATTTTTTTACATATTCGTGTGGTACGTAAAGAAATATGAATGTTTTAGTTGGACCACTTTTTTCGCTTTGTGATAGATGGCGCTGTAATAGTCACGAACGTATCAGTACGTGGTATCACGTAACATTTCGCCAGTGCGGTCGGTATTTGCTTCGTGATAAATTACCCGTGTTAAAATGGGCCGTTTACCAATTGCGGAAAAGTTCGATATCGTGTTGATGTATGGCTATTGTGATCAAAATGCCCAACGGGATTGTGCTATGTATGCTGCTAGGTATCCTGGACGACATCATCCAAGCGTCCGGACCGTTCGCCGGATAGTTACGTTATTTAAGGAAACAGGAAGTGTTCAGCCACATGTGAAACGTCAACCACGACCTGCAACAAATGATGCCTAAATAGGTGTTTTAGCTGCTGTCGCGGCTAATCCGCACATCAGTAGCAGACAAACTGCGTGACAATCGGGAATCTCACAAACGTCGGAGTTGAGAATGCTACATCAACATCGATTGCACCCGTACCATATTTCTATGCGCCAGAAATTGCATGGCGACGACTTTGAACGCCGTTTACAGTTGTGCCACTGGGCACAAGAGAAATTATTAGACGATGACAGATTTTTTGCACGCATTCTATTTAGCGACGAAGCGTCATTCACTGACAGCGGTAACGTAAACCGGCATAATCTACACTATTGGGCAACGGAAAATCCACAATGGCTGCGACAAGTGGAACATCAGCGACCTTGGCGGATTAATGTATGGTGCGGCGTTATGGGAGGAAGGATAATTGGCCCCCATTTTATCGGTGGCAATCTGAATGGTGCAATGTATGCTGATTTCCTACGTAATGTTCTACTGATGTTACTACAAGATGTTTCACTGAATGGCAGAACGGCGATGTACTTCCAACATGATGGATGTCCGGCACATAGTTCGCGTGCGGTTGAAGCGGTATTGAATAGCATATTTCATGACAGGTGGATTGGTCCGCACGTTCACCGGATCTGACGTCGCCGGATTTCTTTCTGTGGGGAAAGTTGAAGGATATTTGCTATCGTGATCCACCGACAACGCCTGACAACATGCGTCAGCGCATTGTCAGTGCATGTGCGAACATTACGGAGGGCGAACTACTCGCTGTTGACAGAAATGTCGTTACACGATTGCCAAATGCATTGAGGTTGACGGACATCATTTTGAGCATTTATTGCATTAATGTGGTATTTACAGGTAATCACGCTGTAACAGCATGCGTTCTCAGAAATGATAAGTTCACAAAGGTACATGTATCACATTGGAACAACCGAAATAAAATGTTCAAACGTACCTACTTTCTGTATTTTAATTTAGAAAACCTACCTGTTACCAACTGTTCGTCTAAAATTGTGAGCCATAAGTTTGTGACTATTACAGCGCCATCTGTCACAAAGCGAAAAAAGTGGTCCAACTAAAACATTCATATTTCTTTGCGTACTACACGAATATGTAATAAAAATGGGGGTTCCTATTTTAAAAAAACGCAGTTGATATCCGTTTGACCTATGGCAGCGCCATCTAGCGGGCTAACCATAGCGCCATCTGCTTTCCCCCTTCAAGCTAGACAAGTTTCGTTCTTTGTAGTTTTTTCGTTTGACGCTTATTTCGTGAGATATTTAGCCCGGTCACTATCAATGGACCACCCTGTATATTACGTTTAACAGCATTCAAAGCGAAATAAGCAATAGATCCGCAAGGTGTCAAAAGTTAAGAATGTGCACGGCTCTTGTGCTCTTACACAACAGGCGCCGCTGATTGAACTGCAACGAAGTAACATAGCAAACAACAGTGGCTACCTCACACAGTACTGTCAGCTCCAGCTAATGTTGGCTGCAGCCAAAAATGGATGACGTTCCACCACAGCCGTCCGATGTTTAACGACTTCTGCCGTTTCAGGGCTAGGGAGCGGTCTTCGACCTGGAAGTTCAACACGCTGTACGCAGTAGTTCTAAAACGTGTGTGTTAAATGGGCGGCGTAAAACATCAAATAATAGGCTAAAAATTGCCCTCTTTTGACAAGTTTTGGCAGTTTTAGTTTACGATATCAGTGAATCGAATTTAACTGGCAATGAAACTGCAAATCTCACTGTATGCCTTTCAAATCCTTACCTAATTGTGTGAAGCTTGGAGGGAGTTACAAAAAATGCACAAAAAACCCAAATCGCATCTGAGCAGCGCCGAGAAGAGTATATCAACAGGGATTAGCCGAGGGGTCTAAGGCGCTACAGTCATGGACTGTGCGGCTGGTCCAGGCGGAGGTTCGAGTCCTCCCCCGGGCATGGGTGTGTGTTTGTCCTTAGGATAATTTAGGTTAAGTAGTGTGTAAGCTTAGGGACTGATGACCTTCGCAGTTAAGTCCCATAAGATTTTACACACATTTGAACATTTTTGAGTATGTCAACAAATTAGGTAATTTGTTTGCACTGCACACGCCGATGCGCTTCAGTTAACGAAGTCAGGTGATAACTTAGCTGGAGTGGACAAAAAATTGCTAATAAAGAAGAAAGGGCGTGCTATGAACTATTAAATGAAACGACATACATAAGTTTCCCAAGCCAATTCCTTCAACATCTTATGAACCGTTACAAAGACTCATCTTCTGATTCTAATGAAAATGATATGCATTTACAAGAAGATTTTCCACCTCTGTTCGAGAACATACATCTACGACTACGCGGAAAAATTTCATTACTCCAAAATTAGTAGCAATAGGTAGTTGCTAATTAAGTACGAAAGATTCAGTGTTTATTCTTGAAGCTACGTTTAAATACTTGGATATAATAATAATCAATTTCCTACAAGTAAGTTGTCCATTCAAAGAATTCGTACAGAATGACGGAAAGAGTGTGCGGAAGCCCAAAACGAGGTACCAGATGTCATTCTTCAATAGGATGGCCAACTTTTGCCTGCTTTATATGATCGGAAATTAAAAGAAGAGTGTCTTCCAAGAGTTACTTCATATTTGAACAAATAGAACTTATTGTTTTGCCAAGGCTAGAAACCTCTTAAGGATTCCAACAGACGCAAGCCGTTTGTAACGCAATTGTAGACTGTCATCTTGAAGATAGGAAAGTGCAATTTTTTTGTTGTGACACTACAGCTTCAGATATGAGTCATGTCGAATAATCAGTTGTACCTGTGTGCTTCTTCAACAAAAATTTAACAGAGATATGGTTAGTTTTGCTTACCGCCATTACGTGTGTGAATTGGTATTAAAAAGCGTGTTTGAAGTAAAACCACAAACTCAGCCAAGTGACAACAAATCCTGATATTCCACACTTCAAAAAGTTCCGAGATTACTGAAAAAGTACCGATCAACTTAAAAATATAGTCCTGTAAAGGAAAGCTGACATTGCACCTGACTATCCGAAATTGACAATCTGCTTGAGTTTTACCGAACTGAACTGCCTAAAGAATTAGTCAGAGATGATTATCGACAGCTGACAGAGATTTCTGTGATATTTTTAAGCGGAGATACGTAGAAAATTTAAGACTCGGCCATCAGGTGCAATACACCAAGTTCGATGGACAGCGAGAGCTACTTATTCCGCAAAAATGTCGTTAGTTTGTGTTCAGTACTGAATTGCGAGTAAGGTAAGGGACGCACAGCGCTGTTAGACGTTTGCCTGTTCATCGTGACATCCTACGTCAAGCCACGGATTCAGTCTATTTTTTTAGTAGAAGCACCCTATCAAGGCTTGCGCGTTTTGAAGTCCATGCTAAGCTACGTAAAAATTGATAACAATGTCTCAAAGACAACTTTACAGAAGAAAGTCCAGTATTTATAGTACCTGAATGATAAATAGAATGAAGGCTTTCACGACCGGATGACATAGCTGCTGGTAAACCTTTCGGGATGTAAGGTCGTGGTCCAAGAAAGGAGGCAATGAAACTTAGCAGCATATGTACAGTAGCTCTGCAGAATCGCTAGACAGACATCGATAGTTAAGTTTTATCGCTGACTAGGATTATCTCTGCTCTTCACGTGTTACTTTGACCACGCCTCCTTTCCTACAGTATGTCGCTCTCGCACGTCCGACCAGTCAGTCGGCAAGACTCAGCGGAAGAGCGTCTCTGGTGATGTCCGGCGCAGTCCTGGACGAAACGTCAGGAACAGAAGAGTTTCTTGGACCACGACCTCACATCCCGAAAGGTTTACCAGCAGCTTTGACTGATAAAGTTTCTATCCTGTCACTGTCTGACAATGATGTAGATAAATAAATAAAATAAAAAAGGTTGATAATTTAACGAAAGAGAATTTATCAGCCCATGGTAAACATTACATCCCATCGACGGAAGAACCTTGAATTCCATTCGATTGTAAGCTAAATAAGTAAATATAGAAAGTTGCCTCTTTATTTTTCTAATTAGATCACTATTTTGGTATTTTAGAAAAATACATCTACGAATTCATTCGAGTCAAAAACAAGTCATTGTTCGATTTCCTGGAAACTGATGGCAGTTTTTCTCCACTAATGCTCTAGTGTGTGGACAAATAATGCTTTTTCGAGGAGCTATAAAGAATGTTTCGACGCTGAGGACAATGAACAATACAGCTAAAGAGCATCAAATTGATGCAAGACTAGTGTTTAATTTTAAAACTGTAGGTGCCGAAAGCCCCGAACGCACCTCTTTTAACCATACAGCTCCCCCACCCACCCACATACACATAAAAAGCACAAGTTTTAATTTTTGAAAACTTTTGAGAAAACTTAATGATAATTCTTTTTTTTTTTTTTTTACATAAGACTGTTCTTAAGTTCATGTTTTTAAAACAAAATTTCTTTTAATCAAAACAAAATTGCGTAAGATTTATCATAAATAACAGTTGCTACCGGCTGTTCCCTAGCGGTGATCGAGCGGTTCTAGGGGCTTCAGTCCGGAACCATGCAGCTGCTACGGTCGCAGGTTCGAATCCTGCCTCGGGCATGGATGTGTTTGATATCCTTAGGTTAGTTAGGTTGAAGTAGTTCTAAGTCTATGGGACTGGTGACTGGTGACCTCAGATGTTAAGTCCCATAGTGCTTAGAGCAATTTGAACCATTTTTAGCAGTCTTACACATATCGGCCCAAGTCAGTAGTCTTGGTGACTACGAGACTGCAACTGCTGCCAGTCGCAACGTTCAGTCAGTTGCATTGGAGGTGCTCGGTGAACGTGTGTCCAGTATTAACTAATAAAACATGTAGCGATGAATGATAGTGAAGATATTTCATCACATCATGTTGGTCGCCCATTGTCACATTCACCAGTGCCGGCGCAGCACGGCAAATTATAAATAGATTGCTATTTAATACAAGTGTACTATTTTAAATCTCCAGACTGGACTTGTCATGTTCAAAATAAATTCCCCGGGAGGTGCCGGCCGAAATTAAGCCCTGTATAAAATTTGCATCGTTTAATCACTGTGCGGGAGGAACAAAAGCAGTTTTTGTTACGTGGCGTGCAATAACACTGGAATATTTATCCTGACCACAGAAAGCCAACTATGAAAAGAAAACTTACAAAATAATGTTTAATAAATGTTAAAGAGTAAAACAGTAAAAAAAAATGGGCATATTGGTGTTTCACTTATCAAACAAACATAATTTCTAGAATCCTTTTACATTCGGCACAAATTTTCATGCCTCATGTTTGGCACAAGTCAGCGCTTGTAACTATAATTGTATCGCAATAGCATTTATTACGTGAGTTATTAAGGACAATCAGCAAAATATTAGAGATTATGTGTGTTTAAGTTCGCGAAAAAACCCATGCTAGCAAAACGGGCCCTGAAACGGTAATCCCGGAGTCTGGACAACAATGTGCCGCTCGCTTCTGACCAAAGGGGGTTGAGATTCCTGTGTATCTTCGGTCCGTCCGTAGTGTGTAGTTTCGTCCGCTGGTCAGCTGATATTTGGTCCTGTCGTCTACAGGCGCTTCAGGGAGCGAATCAGATTATTCCACCAAAACGAAAATAAGCCCATAACGCCAGCAATCCAGTTACCATTAATACAAAAATGGCTCTGAGCACTATGGGACTTAACTTCTGATGTCATCAGTCGCCTAGAACTTAGAACTAATTAAATCTAAATAACACATCCATGCCCGAGGCAGGATTTGAACCTGCGACCGTAGCGTTCGCGCGGTTCCAGACTATAGCGCCTAGAACCGCTTTTTTTTTTTTTTTTTTTTTTTTATATTGTATTTTACTAAAACATACATTTCAAGTATTCAACAGTACAATTAATGATTAAACCATTTGCAACATTAAAAAAGAACCAGTTTTAAACTATTTATATGCTAAATATGTCTAATACAGTAATAATGGTAAAACAAACTTTAAAAGTGGTTAAAGTATGAACTTTGCTCAAGATAACTGAGATTATTCTAGGTGCAAATTATTGTCACCCAATCAGTGGGTTTGTCTACAAAGTTGAATTCACTGTTTAATTTGTAAACTGTCCATTGAATAAAAAATAATAGCATATTTAATGCCAGTTTTCTTGACTATGAACCAGTTTAAATACAATCCAATTAAACACATACAAAAAAAAAAAAAAAAAAAAAAAAAAAAAAGTTCCGGAAGCAAGGTTAAAGTAAATAATAATAAGGAACCAAGTGACTTTTATTTTTCTTCTGTTCGTTCTCGTTCAAGGTGTTGTAGTGGTTTCACATATTTAACCAACACCCATTCTTTCAAAAATGATCTTCAGCATGTTGCCATAGTGCTTCTTGTGGTTGCGATACGTGCTGATTTTTGCATATTCACACTTCATGTAAACGCGGAATTCTATCTCGTTGTCCGACCCAAGTGTGTGGATGACATAACTAACATATTTTCCCAGTAACCAGCTAATGGCGTTGGTTTTTAATTTCGGAAAGTATGTCATGTCCGGTCTCAGGAGGAGCGACGGCGTTATATATTGCGTAGAGGATCTGGTGAGAAAGGCGATTTGTTGTCTGATCCAATTCCAGTTATGCACATTGCCACCACAGGTGAATCTGTGGCTGAGTGTATCCACCAGATTGCATTTTCCACAAAGGTGTGTCTGGTTTAAACCGATCCCATATAGTCTCTCGTTGGTGCTGATGACATTATTAACTGTTTTGTACCATGCGGAAATAGCGTCTGTAGATAGCCCGGCATAGTTATGTTCCGCCATACAGCTTTCCAGTCACAATTTGGGAATTTCGTTTCAATTTTGTTTCTACCCTCATTTAACTTCCTTTCAAGTATGATGTCGCGCGCTGTGATACGTGTGTTGCTTCTGATTTCGTCACTTAGATAACTTGCTTCGAGGAAAAAGTTTCTCACATACTGCAGACGGGCATTAATCCTTCGCACATCAATCGGTGCTTGCAGGCTATGGGGTGTCACAGCCTCAAAGAGCTTTGCGGTTATACATTGTGGAAGTTCTCTGAGTATATGGAAAGTCCGTTTGAGGAACAGAGCAGACGCTTTATTGCCAATATGCACCAAACCGAGGCCCCCGTTTCTGACATCCAGTATAGCCGTAGTCGCACCAACCCTGAATATGTCTCCTCTCCATAAATAATTGGTAACAGTGGACATGATCCCTTTCGCTACTAGTTTAGGGATTGGAAATACCTGCGCAGTGAAATACGCTTTAGACAAAACGCAGGAGTTGATGAATCTGACTTTTTGCACCAGGTCCATAGTTCGATGGATGTTCTCCATTACAGCACCATGAACTTTCCTCCTAGTTTCCGTCCAGTTAAAAGCAGCCATCCGCATCGGACATGCCATTAAGGTGATTCCCAAGGTTTTATGTTTGTTGTCTTGTTTTGCCCACGCCAGTCGAAGGTGATCTAGGCCCCGTAGATTCAATATTTGACTTTTGTTTTCATTTACTGTCGCTCCCGACGCTAGACAATATCTTTGGATTTCTCTTTCCAGTGTAACTGTCTCCTCCTTATTCCTTATTACAACGCCCACGTCATCAGCATAAGCTCGTATGACAGTTTTCTCACCACTCAATGTTATGCCTGTTAGTCTTTCGTGGACAGTGCGGAGGAAGGGCTCTAAAGATATTGAAAATAAAAACATTGATAAGGGACTGCCCTGTGGAACCCCTCGCCTTATCTGTATGGGTTTAGATGTTTGGCCATTGATTGCTATTTTCGCATTTACACCTGTTGCAATATTCCTTAGCATGTTCACAATCTGGGGGTGGAAAGCCATTCTTGACAGCGTCGCAAAGAGGTATCTATGACTAACGCGGTCAAAAGCTTTGTTGAAATCTATGAAGATTAAAGCACATTTTATACTTGTCACTGAGGTAATTGCAATGACGTCTCTGTATGCAGATAGACTTTCGAATATCGTTCTGGTCGGAGAGCAAGATTGGTGATGACTCAATATTTTGTCGGAAAAGGCAGAGAGTCTTTTGTTGATAATACGCGAAATTATTTTGTAATCAGAATTTAGTAGCGAAAGAGGCCGAAAATTGTTTAAGTTGGTTTTGCCTTTGCTCTTAGGAATCAGTACTATTTTACTTTCCTTAAACTCTGCAGGGACCGGTTTTCCGTTCAGGACCTCATTTGCCATGAAAGTGATCTTGTCCCCAATTATAGACCAGTAGCGGGCATAAAACTCCACAGGGAGGCCATCAAGTCCCGGAGATTTGTTGAGAGGTGAGTTACGCACTGCCTCATGCGCTTCATCTTTAGTAATAGGTGACAGGATGTCAGCGTTGTCTGTTCCCGACAATTGTGGACCTAAAATAGTGAGAAAGTCCTCGAGAGCTGCATCTTCCACTGTGGTAGGGGCATATAAGGTTTCATAGTACCTGTGGACTTCGTCCAGTATTTGTTTCTGGCATGTGAGCCTCGTACCAGTATGCGTCTGGACTTCATCAATTAAAGTTTGACGTCTGTTTTTAGCATGCCGCACCAAGTGATACAGAGAAGCTGTTTCATCTGCTACGACTGTTGTGGCTTTCGATTTAATTTTGAGTCCCTCCATCTGTTGCCGTTTAATGCTTAATAACTTGGCTTTTATTTTTTTGATATCATTTAGACGAATTACGTCATCATGGGCCTGTTGATATAAGTCTCTTAAAACTTTATAATAAAACTCCATTGTATTCCTCAACTCCCTGTGCCTGGCTGCACTATACTGCATGACAACTTTCCGCAGCCTTGGTTTAGCCCTCCTTGTCCACCAGTCTATGACTGTTGGGTGCTTGTCTACTGTGCGGAGGCACATAGTCCACGCAAGCCTTATTTCCTGTTCCAGTTCTTCGTCAGTTAAAACAGAGATATTTAAGTTCCATTGGCCTCTGAATCGACGGGTTGGTTGTACACTTAGATTAAAGCAAGTTAAAAGTGTACTGTGATCGCTAAAATACACTGGAATAGTCTCAACGTTTAATAAATAATTTTGCAAATTTGGTGACACGTAAATTCTATCTAGTCTGCTGCGGGAGTGGCTGGTTATATACGTGAACCCGACTGACGTCGGGTGCTGAAGTTCCCACACATCCTTAAGGTGTAGATCACTTACTAATTTTTTTTAACTGTGGCGAGTAGTTGAAGTTGGGTTGTTGATCTTTCTGGTTTAAAACACAGTTAAAATCTCCACCTAGTATAAGAGAACACGGATTTTTCCTCAATAAATAAATCAGTTCATCTTGAAAAAAACTTCGCACGATCCAATTTGTGGGAAGTTCCTGATGGGGCGTAAAGGTTAATCACTGTCACATCGAAAAGTTTTATGCCTATGGCTCTTCCTGATTCTAGTCGTTCGATTTCAGTCACCGGAATGCCTTCCCTTATAAGAATGGCTGTACCGATATTGGCTTCCGTAGAAACATTAACAATTTCAAAAAAGCCTGGGATTCGAAATTCCGTTATCGCAACTTCTTGTAGCAACGCGATATCTGTTCCGGACTGGTACAAGAATTCCTTTAGTGCTGCCAATTTCAAGGGTGACTGTATTTTATTAATGTTAATAGTAGTAATGCTATAAGCTTGCAGCACAGACATACCGGAAGAAGCTATTTGGGATGAGGTTCGGTATGATTATAGCAGCAAACGTACTTCCCTACAAGGCACGATCTTTACAAGCTGTGTGCCCATTACATGTACTAACTGCCTAGAAAATTTGCACTGCTTTTAATCAAATAGCTTGAGAAGAAAAATATCCTGAAATCCTGACAATGCATTGCTATAAGTCACTGTGGCCATTCTCTTTCTCCTCGTCAGTGTTGGACCTGATGACATCATATTTGATATTCTTTTTCTTGATGTCTTTCTTCTCTGGTGTGACTTTCGCTTGATGACGCGTGACAGCAAGGCCCGGTGTCTGTCGCAGCCGCCGGCGGTGGCTAAATGGGGCAACGGCCGTGGCTTGCGAGTCGTCAATGTTTGGTTCCTGCGTGGTGTCTGTTGTGTTGTTTTGCTGGCGAGGCGGTGATGCTTGTGTATTTCCTCCTTCGGCGCGGCGTTGCGCTTCGGAGTCAGCAGGTTCTTTACCTGGTACTTCCTCGTACGGTTCGCACTGTATGGGTTGTGCACTTGATGCGGTTATTTCAGCCGTGACCTCAGGCTCAGGGTCACATTTCCGTGAAAAATCACTACCCGCTGCGTCACTATCTGTTCGTGGCGGTGTAAGTCCTTGTGCGGAAGTGGGAGCCACATCGACCTTCAATCCATCTCCTTTTTCCACTTCCAACAGATCTTCAGGACTGGGCTTCGGCCTCCTGGCAACGGGTGTTTCACAGGAAGAGTCCTCATCAACATTTCTTTCAGTGTCCTCTAGAGGACGCTTTTTTGTGGGAATCTCGCTGTCACGGGACGGAATTTCAGCAGTTAATGCAGGTTTTAAAGACGGAAAGTCATTAACATTAAGTGCAACATTTTCAGAGGTAGTAACAGGATCCACGACCGCCGCTGGCTCTGTTGTATTACTGGCTGGCAACAAATCGTTGAGTGTCAATTTCCGGCGTTGCGTAAGGTTATTTGTTAGCACAAAAACACGGCGAGGGCAGTCCTGACGGAGGTGACCAGACTCGTTACATACATGACATGTAGGGGTTTGCCCTGAGTACATAACATGAGCCTTGTGCCCGTCAACAAAGATGTGGGAGGGAATGTTTGCTTTCACTTCCATCTCCACAGAGCGAATGCCGTTAAAGCACTGCAGCTTGAAATGCGAAGCCCACCTTTCGTTGACTATTTGCCTGACAACCCCATACTTTGAAAGGACATCTTTAATTTTCGAATTGTCTACTTCTATGGGAATATTCAAAACCCTAACATTCCTAATTACAGACTCGGAATTCCGGAGTTTGACAGTACTTTTAGTACCATCACGGTGTATAAATTCCGTTTCATAACCAAATTTTGCCAGAAAGCGGTCTACACTCGCGGAATCGTTAAACTTTACAAAAATGCAGTATTCATCAGAGTCCAGCTGCATGGTATGAACAGATTCAGAATGAAGGCCAATTACCTCGGTAATCCAGTCGTGTATTTCAAGTGCAGAGGGCTGTACTCGACGGGTGTACTTGTCGAAGGTGAAAATCACGGTGTTTTTTCTCACGGAGTTTGCCATGGTGTTCTGCAGCGAAGAAATCTCGGACAACGCCGAAATCCCAACGGCACTTCGTAGAAAGATGACACGAAAGAAGACCAAATGCTCAATTGATAATGCTTAATTCACGTGCAAAACGTCAATAAACGAGCACAAAACACGAAAACACTGACGTAAACACTGAACGTTCACGGAGCAAACTTGAGGAGCGTGCGACCGCTGCGGCAGCTAATGCCAGACTTGGTTGAAGTAGTTCTAAGTCTATGGGACTGGTGACTGGTGACCTCAGATGTTAAGTCCCATAGTGCTTAGAGCAATTTGAACCATTTTTAGCAGTCTTACACATATCGGCCCAAGTCAGTAGTCTTGGTGACTACGAGACTGCAACTGCTGCCAGTCGCAACGTTCAGTCAGTTGCATTGGAGGTGCTCGGTGAACGTGTGTCCAGTATTAACTAATAAAACATGTAGCGATGAATGATAGTGAAGATATTTCATCACATCATGTTGGTCGCCCATTGTCACATTCACCAGTGCCGGCGCAGCACGGCAAATTATAAATAGATTGCTATTTAATACAAGTGTACTATTTTAAATCTCCAGACTGGACTTGTCATGTTCAAAATAAATTCCCCGGGAGGTGCCGGCCGAAATTAAGCCCTGTATAAAATTTGCATCGTTTAATCACTGTGCGGGAGGAACAAAAGCAGTTTTTGTTACGTGGCGTGCAATAACACTGGAATATTTATCCTGACCACAGAAAGCCAACTATGAAAAGAAAACTTACAAAATAATGTTTAATAAATGTTAAAGAGTAAAACAGTAAAAAAAAAATGGGCATATTGGTGTTTCACTTATCAAACAAACATAATTTCTAGAATCCTTTTACATTCGGCACAAATTTTCATGCCTCATGTTTGGCACAAGTCAGCGCTTGTAACTATAATTGTATCGCAATAGCATTTATTACGTGAGTTATTAAGGACAATCAGCAAAATATTAGAGATTATGTGTGTTTAAGTTCGCGAAAAAAACCCATGCTAGCAAAACGGGCCCTGAAACGGTAATCCCGGAGTCTGGACAACAATGTGCCGCTCGCTTCTGACCAAAGGGGGTTGAGATTCCTGTGTATCTTCGGTCCGTCCGTAGTGTGTAGTTTCGTCCGCTGGTCAGCTGATATTTGGTCCTGTCGTCTACAGGCGCTTCAGGGAGCGAATCAGATTATTCCACCAAAACGAAAATAAGCCCATAACGCCAGCAATCCAGTTACCATTAATACAAAAATGGCTCTGAGCACTATGGGACTTAACTTCTGATGTCATCAGTCGCCTAGAACTTAGAACTAATTAAATCTAAATAACACATCCATGCCCGAGGCAGGATTTGAACCTGCGACCGTAGCGTTCGCGCGGTTCCAGACTATAGCGCCTAGAACCGCTCGACCACTCTGGCCGGCTGCCATTAATACATAGTTACTTCTTATTTTAATGGCATACGGAACAACACGAAAACCCACAGAGCCAACTCAGTTTAAATAAAAACAGTATCAGTAAACAGTACCCAACCTTCCATATTTCAGCGCTCTACTAACTACTTACTGATCTCACTCAATAAGCAGTATCGGAATGGTATCATATAATACAGCGTGATTTCATCATAATTGCATTTATTCTAAAAATAAAATGAAAATTGCTTATTTGTAGCTTTTTAGACAAGATTGAAACTCTAGTTTGCATTCAGTGAAGTACGTAGAAATTCAGAAACTTACCAGAAAATTGTGGCTGCGCTACCGTTGCAGGCCGATATCTTTGGATGGTAAATAGTTTAGGTAATAGATACCTACTTCCTCTCTTTCAGTTAATGCACCCTAAAAATCACAGCACCAACAAACACAACACCCAAAAAACCACTACCAAATACATCTAAACCCGAAACTTTCGGCAGCTGTGTTCGGAGTAAATTACTTCCTTTGTGAACGTAAGAAAGAGCTAGAAATGGACGCAATGTGCTACAATGAAGATTCTACATAGTTGTACTTAAGTTTGAGGAAATACCAACCAGTTGACAAATGTCGGTCGAAATAACTGCTTATTATCTTTCACACACACAAAATTGTTAATTCTCTCTTAGTTCTTTAAGGGAGAAGTAAAAAGTTGCACCAGGCATTGCATGGGCCGGTAGCTTAGGCTAGCAGTGTCTGAACACGCCGTGAGATCGATATGTGCTACATTTGTATCTCTGTCTTGTAGCCACTGATATGAAGCTAACACCAAACACCAGATACGAAAAAAGGAAAGGGGTATTGATTGATTTGGAGAGAGAGAGGGAGAGAGAGAGAGAGAGAGAGTCAGAGACAGAGAGAAAGCATATCTGTAAAACTAAATACGTGTTATTTGAGCTAAAATGTCAGAGACAGTATTAGCAGTTTTGTTATGCGGAAAAAATACTTCCCCACTGCCGAAATTTTTTTCCCCAAGCTTTCGTTCCCAACTTTCCCCAAGATTGCAAAAAAAAAATTCTAGAGACACCGTTGTTGGCGAAACATGGATTTCCTATGCAACGCGGAGACAAATCAATAATCAGAGGCGTAGGGCCATCAAGAAATAAAAAAGAAGCACGCAGAACTATTAGGCAGAACGTTATGGCTACCGTTTTCTGGAGCTGTAAGGGAATCTAGTTTGTGGATTCAATGGAATGTGAAACGAAAATAGGTTCTAAAGCCCACTACGAAAATAATAAAAGAGAAGAAACATTCAAAATAAGCACGACAATGCTCGGCTCCACTTTGCCCGGCAAGACTCGGTGCGTCAATCTACACGGGATGCTTTCGAACCTCCGTCGTACGGTTCATACTTAGCAAACGAGTTAGTTCACCTCTTCGTGTTCATGAAAACTTGCCTGACTCCGATGAAGAATTGAAGAAAGGGCTCAAGTCTGGATTAGAGAGAGAGAGAGAGAGAGAGAGAGAGAGAGAGAGAGAGAGGAGGGGAAGCAAACCGGGTTATCAAATCTTGTTTTACAAAGCGCCCGTTGGTCCATCGATTATTCATATCATTTTGATGTGCATCTCAGTTGCTTTTTTATCATTTTTAACGCGTAATAAGTTGATTTTGGAACGATTCGTAAGTTGATTTTGAATCCCTGCGTAGTGTACGTGATGTCTCTGCCAGGGGAGTTCCCTTCGCGTCTAGAAATAAAAAGCCTTCCCCCAGACGAAAGGGGACGGAGTTATACGAGCAGAGCCGAATAAACGCAAAAGGTTGATTGCCAACAGCTGTTTATGTGGTTGATTGGTTGTGCGAATGATCAGCGTTATTATAATTATTAGTGAAATCCATAGATTTCGACTACCAGAGGGGAAATGAACGACTAACAGGTAAGAAAGGTTACATATTATCTTCTCTGTGTATCCAAGAAAATGCAATTTTGACAGAACCCTACTGTATTAATGGTCACTTGTACAATCACCGTTTAATAGTCGCATAAGTTCTGTTCTCGGGATAGCGCGGAAAACGCATTGTACGAACATGTAATAACGCCTAACCGGTAAACGCGGGGTAACTGAGCTGGTGAACCTGGCAGAAGTAGGGAAGTTAACCGGAGAATAAGTTTTGACAATGGCGTATTAGTGATGACAAGATTGTTCGAACAAAGAACGTGAAAGAACGGGGACGTCACACGAATTATATAGAAGAATATGAGGGTTCCAAATTTATATAGAAATTTCTTACTACTTCTCTATCTCATGCTTGAGAAAATGGAGTGTATGAATGAAATGTGAAACTATTTCCTAACATAAAACTTTTTTGCTTGTTGTAAGGCTAGTAAGCATTTGATACTAGTACTTCGTGAATTATATTCTGTCGTGTTATTTATTTAGATGAGGTAAATAAAAATGACCATTTGTGCCAAAACAGTCTCGTGTTTTTGGCGTATTACTATTGCTGCAATATTAGAAAGAGCTATTTCGCTTTATCTAACAGACAGTGACAAAATAAACATTATCAATTCGAGAGACCACACCAGTCGTGTATGATGCGTGTTAGCAACTTTTTCAGTATTAGACAACGACAGTTTGATTTTTCATGTAGCAAAACGTTTGACGAACTTTAATGAGATAATAGATTCTTTCGCAGGAACGGAAACAAGCCGTGTAAAGCTGTTGCAAGACACAGAAAAAAAAATGCTGGGACCAAAGGACTTGAGAAATGTGTACTCTCTTGTCTCATATCTTCACTGGGTTTATGTTTCCTATATTTAATTTTATGCTACACAAAATAGAAAGTTACTAGCAAATAGGCAATAAAGAGTGCAAATTTTTTGAAGAGTTCTTATTCTCCCGGTCACAAATAATCCCACCTAGTACTAATTGGGAGTTCAAAACGAATAATAACAGTAAAGAGGGTAGGATGTCAAACCGGCCGACTTGGAACAGGAGAGGCACCACACGACATTTTAATTTCCACTGTCGTGAATATAGACTTGATGGCTTCCATTGCGAACTATACATGTTTGAATTTCACAGAGCGAATAGAAGAATGCTTTCTGAAGAGGCGTGCCATTACAGTTTAGCACACTTAATACCAAATAACATGTCTCACATTTCCTCGAAAATGTATGTTTTATGTATCAAACTAATCAGAAAATGTGCGCTGCAAAGTAAACATGCTTTCGAAATCGATTTTTTAAAAATTTTTTACGTCCTCTCTCAACCGCTCGAAAAGATTTTCTTTTTTTTTTTGGGGGGGGGGGGGGGGGAGGAGGAAGGGAGCACTATCAAGTGTTTCCCCCGGTTCGGAAATGTGGTAGATCTGAGTCTGCATGGGCTGCCTGCAATCTCAGCCCTCACTTGGCAGAATGCAGGGTGAAATTACCAGTTTGTTAAGAAATATGACAAAACCTTATATCTAATCCATGATTACGCAGTGAGTGTTTCAAAGATGTAGTTTGAATACATGATGTGATTCTTCAACTTCTCCCAGCGGATTTCTTGCTCGAACAGTCCACGGGTGTACTGCCGGTCCATAGTGTCGAACAGGCACAATATTTCGGCGATCAGACATGTCACCATCGTCAGGTGCGCTGACGAACTAAGCTCCTGAGGGCGGGCGGCCGTCGTAAATCCTCTTCCCCCGCGAGGCGTTCTCTCCGTGGTCGGCGGCCGCCCGTCGGCGGTTGCGAAGAGGCTGGCGTCGGCGTCTGTGGTGGCGTCGGTGTAACTGCCTCGTCCGCCCTGGTCGCTCGTTCGTTTTCTTTGCTGAGCCTCTTTTTAATTAGACTCAGTGCTGGTTCCCGTGCCTTGCTGAGGTTATAGCCGCAATCTCTGTTGATGAGTCCGTCCCTGGTACGAATTTCGAGAGCCTCTCTGACGACGCTGTCCCAGTATTTAGATGTCTGTGCCAAGACACTGGTATGTTGGTAGTCCATTTCGTGATTCTGGGACAAACAGTGCTCTGCGACTGTCGACTTGTTGGGGTACATAAGTCGAGTGTGCCTCTGATGTTATCGGCAACGATCTTAGATGGTGCACACTGTCTGTCCAATCTAACTCACGGAGGAAGAGATAGCCACCGCCTATATACCGTATACTGGCGCACTATCGGGGAAAATAGCACGAATATTGAGGAAACACCGAGTAGGAACTGTCTTTTGCCCGCCCAATAAAACACGAGCATTATTGGGAAGTGTCAAAGACGATCTCGGTTTGCGGAAGGCTGGCATATACCAGATCCCCTGTGAGTGTGGGAAGACTTACATTGGACAGACAATGCGCACCATCGAAGATCGTAGGTATTAAAATCCATGGAGAATAAATAAAAACTTTGAGGTTGGCCGATGACATTGTAATACGAGGTAATTAGATTAGGAAATGAGGCACTTAAAGTAGTAAAGGAGTTTTGCTATTTGGGGAGCAAAATAACTGATGATGGTCGAAGTAGAGAGGATATAAAATTTAGACTGGCAATGGCAAGGAAAGCGTTTCTGAAGAAGAGAAATTTGTTAACATCGAGTATAGATTTAAGTGTCAGGAAGTCGTTTCTGAAAGTGTTTGTATGGAGTGTAGCCATGTATGGAAGTGAAACATGGACGATAAATAGTTTGGACAAGAAGAGAATAAAAGCTTTCGAAATGTGGTGCTACAGAAGAATGCTGAAGATTAGATGGGTAGATCACATAACTAATGAGGAGGTATTGAATAGGATTGGGGAGAAGAGAAGTTTGTGGCACAACTTGACTAGAAGAAGGGATCGGTTGGTAGGACATGTTCTGAGGCATCAAGGGATCACCAATTTAGTATTGGAGGGCAGCGTGGAGGGTAAAAATCATAGAGGGAGACCAAGAGATGAATACACTAAGCAGATTCAGAAGGATGTAGGATGCAGTAAGTACTGGGAGATGAAGAAGCTTGCACAGGATAGAGTAGCATGGAGAGCTGCATCAAACCACCGTCTCAGGACTGGAGACCACAACAACATCAACAACAGATTTGCTTCAACTGTTGTGGTACCTCTATTTTATTTACAACCTGATAACAGATACTTTCCAGGTAGTCCTCGTGTATCTATTTATGAACTGTGAACTACGTTGTCTCTCGGTGATTTAAACTTTGTAACTTTATTTTAAATACTGTGATCATTCATATTGAAAACAGTTGTCCCATTGATGAAGTATGAGGTACATTTTGAAAAAGAAATATTTGTAAGCTGAGTGACCACAGTGCTGTAACATATGGAGCAAACGTTTTTTGCTAGACTGTTTGTTACTGAGGCATTGTAGTGTCGGGCAAAAACTGAACTCAGATACTGTTCCATTAGATTTTTATTTTCCTTTGCATTTAACATGTATAGGAAAAAAGAAATTTAGCCTACCTCATTTCATAGAAGTACAGAAGATGTGTGATCTGCACCAGGCAGTGAGCTTTTAAGACTTTTTTTTATACTGTTATCAAAATGACTAGGGATAAGGCAACAGAATGTTGATATTATCTGTCTAGCTGTAATTGTATTCTTCATAACCAATATTAACTGATGTATTAAGTGTTTTGTCTTTGCCATCCTATTGCTAATGCCTTAATCAGAACTACAGTAACAAATTTGTACAGAGAGAGATAGCTCTCATTCCAAATGAATATGATACTAGTGCAAAAGTGAACAAGAACCAATGGTATCCAATATTTCACCAACTGTGAGAAGTTTGAAAAACAAAATAGACCAACTGGTAATATACTGCATTTGTGAGACGAAGAATATAGAAATCAACCCAGTATATTCTGTTTTTTAGAACATCACATTACACATGGAATTCACGTGTGACAGACTGAGAACTTTAATGCTCTACTGTATCAGTATTCCAGATCTATATTTGGAAAAGTTGGAACTGCTGTTTTTGTTTGAAATGATGTAGATGTCTACGTAAATGTTGTTCTGAACAGCACTTTGAGATATGTGGCATTAAAATAACAGCCAGTAGTCATACAGTGCTATCAGTTTACAGGGCATCAACTGTAAATTTGAGTATTTTTCTGAGACTTGGTGAGTCACTTTCATCTCACATGTATAGAAAAATTAATTCAGTCGCTATAGTGGCTGGCCCTAATGTGAACTTCATAACTAATAAAAACAGGACAGACCTGGAACACCTGATGTACCCTTACAACTTAGTATCAGTGGTGTAGTATCCAACAAGAGTAGCAGCCAGTTCCAGTATTTGAATATATAATTCATATTTTTATTAAAGAAGAGTGGATGTTCTTTCCTCTCATACATCAGCCCCTTTCCTTGCAGATATGTAAGAGTTGTGCCGTATGTGTAATTGTGGTGTGCAGGTGAATGTAACGGGTGCTCGTAGAGTGTAGTGTTTATGTTATATGGTGATAATGATGAGAGAAGGAAGAGGGTGGTGCCACATAGCCTTCTCCTCTTGAGAAGCGTAGAGTGTAGTGTTTGTGTTATATTATGATAATGATGAGAGAAGGAAGAGGGTGGTGCCACATAGCCTTCTCCTCTTGAGTAGCCCTTAAGAAGGCTGACAGGCTTAACATCCCGATCCAGCAAACAGAACACTGTAAATGGCTTCATATTCCCTCACATCGTGAGACACTGCAGAGAGGTTTGGGATTTAACCCAGAACATTGTCATAAAGATTAGTTGTCAGGAACTGAGTAACTTCTCACCACCACCTCTCCTTCCCTTGCCAGACAAATATGGACAGTGAAAAATTCACTTGGCTTACCTGAGCCAAGCACCACTGCACAGGCATGTGTTATTAACCTTGGCTACAGAACTGGATAATACTTTTATAGATACAGTTAGATACAATTTAATAATCAAATAATTCTAAGCAGCCTCTCAGACTGTGATGGATGGGTCCACATCGCAAATCATATCAGTATGAAGAGAAAAGTAAATTTAAAGAAAAATCTGAAAGAGACACAAACTAACTCTAATTAGCATCAACAAACTTGAAGACTAGTCTCTTGTATATGCTGTCACGGAAGTTAACTTCCAATTTAATTAAAATGTAAATCAAATTACAAATATCACTTAAAAAAATTAGTTAGAGGAAAGCTCTAAATAAATTAGTCTTTGAATTAGTAACAGCATCTAAATTTCTTGTATTGGCATAACTGAAAGAAAGCTTCATGAATCAGCCAATAGATGTAATTGTGCTAATAGTATGAGCCATTACAATGTGTATAGTGAAACTCTTGACAAAACCATGCAGAAAGAAAAACATAATCTTGCAGGCAGAAATTGATAACTTAGTCAGAGTTTTGCAGATTTGTGAAGAAGAAAATGAGAAAAATTGCAATATGTAAGAATATATCAAAATAAATAATAAGATAATTTGGTTACTGAACGAGAAGTAGTTGCTGATACATTCAACAAACATTTGTAATAAAAACAGAACAAATAATTCCACAAGGCTCGAGAAATCAACCTGTGAGGTTTATAGAAGCCTGTGCACCTAGCAGATTGAAACATATCCTTTTGTCGACAGTAATTTTATTATAAATGACTGAATAATTAACTCTCTGAAAACTAAAATCTCTACTAGAGTTGGCAGCATTTGTAGTAAGTCAGTAACAAACTATTACTGCCGTATAAGTGAAATCCTTTGTCACACTTCTAATGCTTCACTTGAACAAGGAATAATTCTGGAATATCTCAAGTATGCAGCTGTTAAAAAACTACTATACACGAAAAAACAAGGCAGTAGCTGTTAACTATTGGCCAGTCTGACTGCTTACAAGTTTTTTTCAAAAATTTTTGGAAAACAAATGCATTTCAGAATTTCTCAGTGTGTTAGTGGAAATACACCATCAGAAAAAGTTTGTTTGGCTTTCAAAAACATGTTAATACAAGATGTGACATTTGATTTTTACTGCCAATATTGAGGATTTTATTAATGAAAGTAAAAACAACCAGCTGAAATGTATGGAGATCTATAGAAACTTCTCTCTTCTCCTGACCTTCCCCACAATCCATATTCTCCAGGAAGCCTGTGTGCTGTACTTTCCCCATTAACCTAGACTGTCAAATGTTCATCCAGTTTTACATTTGTAACAATTTCTCTATTTATTCTAATATTTTCTCTGTTTCCTGATTATCAGCTTATGTTGTGGCCATACAAACCTGTACAGTGGTTGCTAGTGTTGGTTTAGTTTCGGTCCTCAAAAGAGTTATTTGATTAGTGTGTGACTCATTCTAACTCCTTCTGTTCTCTACCTTTCTGTTGATAATTATGCTAATGCCACCATTTGTTGATTCTGTTGTTATTATCATGTAATCATCTGCTTTCCATTTCACTTCATCAAGCCATACCGAGTCAAAGAGTACTCTGTTCATCTCTATTTTCAGAATCTCCAGCTTCCTGATAACTAGCAGCATTTATTTTCTCATTTTTAGAATTCTAACTTTTTCTTCCTTTCCCAATAGCCACCTCCTAGTTAGTCTCCATGTGTAGGTCAGAACTGGAGACTAATTTACTTCTAGAAACTTTTACAATCATCCTGAGAGTATTTTAAAAGACTGTGTGCCTGTCACTGCATTTTATATGCCTTTAACACAGTGATCACAATTGCCTTCTGCATCCTCCTGCCTTCTTTCATTACTGATTCTTTCGTCTTGAGGCCATTGAGGCCAATCAGTGGCTGGGAATGAAACAGAGACACATGATCTTTGGATTAGTAGCCAAAGACACCAATCCCTGCAACATGGTGGTTTTTCAATTAGCCAACCTTAATAACTTGCCTGATCATGACAAAGATTATACACATCTTAATCAACATTAAATGAATACTATCAACAAGGTAAGAGTGTACTCAGCGAGTGATCTAAACCATCTGCTTTTTAGCTTTCAGGCAAAAAGTCCTTCCTCAGAGGAGAAAAAACTCATACCATCACAACTCACACAATACCTGCTACTGTCCATGGCTGCTTGGGCCCGACTGACAGGATAGGGCTGCTAGGTGCAGATTCGGGCAGCTGTGCTGAGGGGAGGGGAGAGGAGAGACATAGAGAAGTGTAAAAGACTGATGTGTGTGGAATAGAAGGTGTGTGTAGTGCTGGAGTGGGAGCAGAGAAGAGTATGGAGGACAGGGAAAGTGAATATTGAGGCAGGGGGGCCTTATAAGAATGAAGGAAATGTAGGGAGTTCTCACCAGCGCAGTTCAGAAAATTTGTTATTAGTAGGAAGGGAGATTCCATGGTGACTCACGTTACATTTTGAAGTCAATGCTTTATTATGTTGACTTGTTATCACTCTATAAACCCATATTTTCTTTTGTAAATCATCATTATAAATTGTGTTATTCAGACAAATATCTTAAAGTGTTATTTAAGCAGGGAAGAGCATTAAAGAACAAGAATGTGATTTATGTCATGAATCATGTTACAAATTTGGGACATCCTATTCTTAATGTACATTTTAGGTCAAAAGTGTCCTCAAACTATTAGGAGTATGGCTCTGGTATTTATCACAGAAAATGCTTATTAGGTTGGCATTCAAATGACAGAGTGACAGATTTTGAAAAATATTTGTACCATGTGAAATATTGTAATATATTGAAAAAGGCATGTGACTCAATGTTATGTGATTCATGTTACTTGCTACTTCTTGTTGGAAAAACTTTTTTCCTGCAAGCAGAGAAATGAAAATATGACATTATGTGCCAAATAAGATAAACTTAACATTAACATTTCACTTTTCAAATGCTATGAAAAATTATAAGACCATGACATCTGGAAAAATGAATTGTAAATTAAATTAAAAGTCAGTTAAATGAAAATATCCTCTTGCATTGACAACATGAAGTGGATTAATTTTCTTTATAATTTCATCACATTTTATTGGCCATTTCAAATAGTGACCAGCACAGTCCCGTGCACTGATTAAGTAAGAATTTCCAAAAATTGCACATACTTCTCCAGCATTGAATTTACTGTCACATTCTACTTTGTACCAGGTTCCAATTTGCACACTTCCTATAGTCTTCACTATGATGATCTGCAGCAGTAAAATTCTTTGGAGACAGCAGATATGTTTGCAGTACTCCTCTCTTGTAGTGAAAGCAGTAAATGCATTTTATGTTTAGTACTGATGGTGCCGAAGAAAATATTTGTGCCAGATTAAGTTTCACATTGATTCCTTGAATTTCATCAATAGACTCATGAAAAAGATGCATAGTTGTGGTACTTGCAGGTACCTGAGCGAAAGTTGATGCATCAGTTACTATGAATTTTCGCTTTTTTACTGCATTCCCAACTAGCCGTTGTGCAACTGCGCCAATTCCATCTGCAGCTTCTTTACCATGGGATGTAGTAAATAAGTTCCAGTATATTTCCACATTATGGAATGATGGAAATTGAGGCACAGCAGCAGTAATATATTTGTTTTTAAATTGTGAGATAGGTCCATTTGACCATATTGAAACTACTTTCACATCTTCAGGTATAGTTGACAGATATAAGCAATTGCAGCACTTGAGCCATGGCTTTACCCAGAGCACTATGTCACTTATAATGTGACAAAATTGCTTTACTAGGTTGCTGATTTTGCATCATCTGTTGCCTATATTTTCCAACTCTCTCCCTCTTTTTAACTCTTATTTCTTCTAATAATAGACCTTGCTTACATTGACTCAACTGTGGAAACTTTTGTTTCTGTTTCTGCTGGCTTTTTTGAGGTTCTTCTAGATGCTTCTTCTTAAATTCTTCATATTTTCCTTCACTCTGTAACTTTTCCCTTCTCTAACTCTGTCTTTCTGCAGCTGCTAAGGGCATCCTCTTCTTCTAATCTTAAAAGAATACAACTGCGAGTCAGATTTCATGACTCACATTAGGCATTTAATTTTCTGTTTTTATAATATTGGTTGAAACTGGGAAATTTTTAGTAGTGATATTAGTTACACATTCACACTAAGAAGTAAATTACTGAACTAGATAGAGTTCTCACTTGGTATAAAAACTTAATTATATGACAATGACTCGTGTTACATGAAAGTTCATGCTGTTATATTACGTTATTTACCCCAACCTATAATTTACCTATTTCCATTTTATACTCTTTATACAATACATTGGGGTTTGTAACAATAAACTTTATATGGAATATCCCAGAAGGATCCAGATGGTGTAATCTGTGAAGCAGTCATTTAAGTAAAGCGCCAGCCGAAGTGGCCGTGCGGTTAAAGGCGCTGCAGTCTGGAACCGCAAGACCGCTACGGTCGCAGGTTCGAATCCTGCCTCGGGCATGGATGTTTGTGATGTCTTTAGGTTAGTTAGGTTTAACTAGTTCTAAGTTCTAGGGGACTAATGACCTCAGCAGTTGAGTCCCATAGTGCTCAGAGCCATTTTTGAAGTAAAGCGCATCGTGTTGGGCAGAATGGTCTATAGACAGTAGCATTTTTGTGAGTGTGTGTCATGCTTGTGTGAGTATGTCTGTTCTGCATCTGAAGAAAGACTTTTTGTCTGAATGCTAGAATGTTTAGCTGTCTTCTCATTATGCTTGTCTGTGACTCAGTGTCTCCTCTATGTGGTGAGTAGCAATCTGTTCTTTTCATGATGTGGTTGCTATTCCATTCTGAATTCTCCATTGTTTAAATCCAAGTTATGTAACATTTCTGTCTCAAATTTTTAGCATATCTTATGTTACATGTTTTATATATCTGTTGTGTCTCTTGCGCTATCTTTTTATGGCAACTGCTTCCATAACCTGAAAGCAGGTACTCACTTAAGGGAAATCAATCACTGCTTTTAATTATATTGTCTTTCTGCATGTAAACAAACTTTTCATGCACTAGCATAGTTTTTCCATTATTGAAGGAATGTCATGGTAAACAAAATCTTTTTATTATAAAATGTCTTACTCTACTTCATATCCATACTTTGTTAGTTCTCAAACTTACCATTCTAGAATGGTATTGTCTGGCTAGGAATTACATTATATATATTTACCTTTAACCCGCTGTACTATGTTGGTTACTTTTGCAGAGCTTTTCATGTGTGTTCCCCATGTTGGCTGTATAACAAGATTTTTTCTTACATTTGAAATATATTTTGAAGCAGTCTGTGTGTATGTTTTAGACTTATTGTTTAGGTGCTCTTCACTTTTTGATGCTGTAGAAAAGCTGTGGGATTGAGCATAACACTCTCAGATAAGAGAATAAATTGTGGTACTGTATCACAAATAACACAGACAGCCTTACAGAGATGTTATTATAAGTCAGATACAAAGAACAGATTTCTCTGTACATAGCAAAGATGAACTACCACACCAAAGAAAGCTAGTCAGTGTAATGTCGATGTGTGCACAATTGATATTGATTTGAAGTCCTCACAGAACCCTCTCCTTCAGTGCAGAATACCATTGTGCAGGCTGACAGTCCCCATTCAACTTGTGTGTCATGACCAGCCGTGCTGTTGGGGGCATGGCTAAGCTGTTTCCGCATGCTCGATTTGTGGGGTGGTACCCTTACATCTCTAGGTTTTCACTCAGATATGGCTGGGCCCTAAGAAACTGGCCATTATGAGAGTGAGGGGTGTAATAGATGTCATTCTGTTGTGAGAGTGGTGCTGCAATATCAATGAGCTTGCAAAAGCTGTACTTCGGTGGAGCAGCATGTAGGGGTCTTTTGGAAGACAATACTGCATAGTATTGATTTTACACACAGTTCTGTCACTGAGAACTCGCATTTTTGGAGAACAAGTCATGAAAGACAGAGCATTGGTGACATTGGTAGAAGGAAGCAGTACACTGTCATTATTGTGACTGACCTGCATCGCTCAGAAGCTATGACTTGATGTTTGTGCGTGAAACATTGTGAGGGGTCTTTTGGAAGACAGGAGATTCCTGCATAGTATTGATTTTACACACAGTTCTGTCACTGAGAACTAGCATTTTTGGAGAACAAGTCATGAAAGACAGAGCATTGGTGACATTGGTAGAAGGAAGCAGTACACTGTCATTATTGTGACTGACCTGCATCGCTCAGAAGCTATGACTTGATGTTTGTGCATGAAACATTGTGAGAAACATTAAGATTTATCCCTTCCTATGACAGCCACTGATAACTCCAGCAGATTGGTACAGCTCTGAACATGTCAAATAGCATTCTTGCACTCTTGTTTCACATCCTCCATGGAGGAACCACTAAAGTTGTTTGCAACTCCTGTGGTTTTTCCATTTCTAGTAAAGGTACCTGGATGTTGTGGGTTGGAACTGGTTGAAATTATGTGGGGCACATCATGTTTGTTTTCTTTTGGGTCTTTTCTGTGTCAGTCAATGTTGTGTGTGAAACTTAGATTTCTTCAGACAAGGTTCTATGATTGACCTTGCTGTCTTCATATTTATTGTTCATATAAGCCAGGTTTGCAAGGAACAGTAAACATCCCATAACCCGTTTGCTGCTCTAGTGCTGGAAACCGCAGAGTGTGGGTGTGAATGCGTGGGCAGTTTGCCTGCAACTGCATCTCCACTGTTGATTTGGCAAAGTTTGCCGTCCTCAAGCTCCAGTGAAAGGTGAAAACGCAAAAAATCCACACTTAGCAATGACTCATTAACCCCATCAAAAGTAAATTTTAAATTGAAGATTGTAATAGACCCAAATCCACAGTGCAAATAGTTGTGCCATACAGTTTGATGGACATATCGTAAGCTACTCATAGCTATTGGAGAAATTCTGGAATTTGTGATCAAGTTGCTGTCTTTGGGATTGTGTGCACCTGCGAGCCTGTGTCAACAAGAAACTAGTTACTTGTATTTTTGTCGAGAACATATAATCTGGAACTGTTCTTGGAGATACGAGCAAAACTAGTTTGGCTCACTTGTCTGGTATGTAGGTGCGCTTGGAATGTGTCACATATGGAGCTTCAGTGCGAGCAATGTGAAGAGCCATTGCAAGTGTGGCTCTTGAAACGTATGTGGAACCAGCACCAAAGTGCCCATTGTCAGTTGTAGTCAGAACTCTGATCCTTTTAGGCTGTGAGATGACCTGCCACAAACAGCCTATGACTGGGATTCCCATTACACTGTAGTGTCTCTTGTTACACTCTCAGCTGTCTTTGGTTGCTTGTTGCCAAGTTTGAGAGGTCACTGACTGCCATTACTGTAATCTATAGTAATGGCTCTGTTGTGAGAGTGAAAATATCTGATCAGCCATAAGTGATAAGTTCTCTTCTATATCACCTTCATGAGAAATCATGGAAACTTCTAAGCATGCAGACAATTTACTTAACCATCTAATCACAGTGTGTTCTCCAATGTAAGTGGGGTATCAGTTAACTCACGTAGGTGCCTACAGAGCTTGAAGGTCATTCTGTCGTCCAAGTTTTCAGAATTAATCATCCACTTTATCTGTTGTTTAGATGAGGTAAACCTGCATTGTAGTAAGGCAGCCTTTGCTGCAACAATTTTTTCAATTACTAGAGGTTATTGAATCATGTCACTGATTAGAAATGCATAGTCCTCAACACTGTTTAATGAGATGGGATACTACAATGTGTTAGTTACACTATCATGGCTAGCCAGAATACTCTCTACCATAGCAAACCGTGTCTTTGGATGTTCTGGATGAAATGGAGATAACTTCGGTGGTGTACATTGTGGTGGCAAAACATTATGGAAAACATTTTCATTTGTGCTAGGTTATGTGATCCAAAGGTGCTGGCATATAGAACCCTATTGATCATGCATGGCACAGGAGAAAAACTGAAACTCTTCTCATGTAACACAGCCAGCTGGGCTCCACATGGAGGGAGAAAGATTCGACTGCTTTGTTCCTGGTGCAAAAATATGAAGGACTGGATGTGGGGCATTGCCGTGATGCTGTGAAATCAAACAAAAACCAGTATCAGTCACATGAATATTGTCTTGTTCTCACTTATCCTACTCAATAATGTCTGTGATGTGATGCCTTACTATGTCAGTACTGTTACTCCACACGGTTGGCAACATGTACAGGAGGTGAAACTTATTCACTTTTAGATTTCCCTAGGTATGTTGTCTGTTCTGTATCATTCACTGCAAGCTGAGGTTCATTAAGAATATCGTCTTGTTGGTAAAATGAACCAAGCAACCTTTGTTCAGTGGAACATTTGATTGTTCTTGTGGAGCTCTGTGTTTTTGATGTAATTGAAAAATCAGCACTCTTTTCAAGAGATGCAAGCAACACTGCAAACATTTTATTTCCTGAAGTGAAGAATCTTGCTCATGTAGTTATGTTCATTAATTTTGTTCCACAACTACTTACAATTTTTATTTTGTCTGCAGGTGTTCCTCAAAATGAAACTGGCAACTACAGATACAACATATCATACTGGGAAGCAAGTGAGTATCAATACAGTCCTTTTTGTACTTCACAGTTTCAGAAACTGGTGAAGTCATTATTACTCATAGTGACAATTTGACAGAAAGTGATTTGCACTTGTGTGTGTGTACGTTATCCTTGGTAAAAAGGGAGAGAAAAGTACCTCATCAGTAAGATAATGGATAAATCAACTCCTAAGCTCAGGCTGAAGAGATGGCATGATATGGAAGGGTTCAAAAATGAACTTTGAATAGAAATATATAAGGTAGTCTTTATGGTGCCAATTTTTTTATGGCACAGGACGAAAATTAAACTTCATAGAATAGGAAGACAGGAGGAATACTGTAATATTTCAAGTGCATTATAGGATTTGTAAGTAATAGTAGCGGGAAGAAAAAAGTGGATTTTGACAATAATTGGAAACTTATGAAATTTTAAACAAAAAGTAACTAATTTTATGTGTAATAGAAAGCAACAGTGTTATGTCACAGTACAGAACAGATGCCGGCAAATTGCTGGAGAGCACAAAATTATGAAAAATAAGAACTACAAGAGAGATTCAGTACTGTATTCACAGAATACTGATTAAAAACATGTGAAAGAAAACCGTCAATGGAAAGACATCCTATTAACATTAACACAAGAAGGAGTAACTGAGTTAACAACACAGGTCATTGTGGGTAGTGAACATTCCTTTCAAAATGCCTAAGGATCAACCTATGCTGACAGCTTTCACTTCTCATGTTGAATTTAACTTGAACTATTACAGGCAGGTATTTATTTTGTTTTTGTTTTTTGATTATTGTTAGTCATCAAACTTTTGATCATTTGATGCTGATACTCATTTAACTTCTGTTCAATACTGTGATCCAGACATTCATTTTCAGGACGTTATTTCTCAATCCCATATAAGTATTTGAAACCAGGACTCATTTGAAACTTTATTTACATCTACTGTACTACTTCTGGCATCTTCCTTTCTTTGGACACCATGTGTAGTCTTCTTTTGTAAGTAGAATAATTCTATTGCCATTTTTACTACTGTGTCATTTCAAAATATGGTGGTAAGTAAGTTGCTATACTCCTTTCTGCTGCTAAGTGTCACAGTTACCTTAGCTTTGTTTGTCCATATTTTGTCCAAAATATGCTATTCTTTCTATTAAACAAGTATTTTATGTTATTATCAGAAGGACTATATTATCTACTTATCTTAGCGTTGATATCTGTCCCCCTTGTCATATTATTCATTTGCTGCTATTATCTTTCACTTTCTTTTTTGTTACTAATTACAAAGTACACAACAGTGATGATATGTTGCAACCCTGCTTTACACCCATCTCATGGACTTACCATTCTGATTTATTCACTTTTATTACTCCACTTGGCTTTCGTAAATGTTGCAGATTACTTGTCCTGTAGTTAGCTCCACTGTTCTTATTATTGTAAACACCATATTCCACTTTACACTGTTGATGGCTTTGTCTAGTTCCATGAATGGTTCTTGTTATTATTATTATTATTATTATTATTTCATCCTGTATGTTGCAGAGCACAAAGACAGAACTGCTTCCCAAATAACGTTTTGCTTTCTGAAAACAAACTCATCTGTGTCCAGTATCTACATTATTGTTCATAAAAAACGGAATACCTTGAATGACTAGAGGTAGGACGTTTATATTCATGGGCCATGTACATTAGTATGTTCTTCAGAAATGATTAGCATTTCAGTCACCTTGGTGCAATACATGTCCTGTTGCGTAGTAGGCACGGGGTCAACGATGGGCCCTGATACCTTGTTCCATGCGTGATGGCATCGACGCATATAAGGCACAAATGGCATCCTGTGGTATAGCCACCCAAGCTGCATTCACCTGGTTCCATAATTCATCTTTGGTGGTTGGCGTTAGGTGAAAGCTCTGCACCTGTCATTTCCCCATATCCCACACATTTTTGACTGGTGACAAGTCTGGTGGTCTGGGAGGTAGGGCAAAAGGCTGATATCCTGTGACACCAAGATAACACTTGTTTGTGCAGCAACATGTGGTCATGCATTGTCTTGCTGAGAAATGACATGTGGGGTGTTGTGCAAAAAGGGCATGGCTACAGGTCGTAGGGTGTCTTTCATGTAGGTCGTATTGTTAAAAGTGCCATGGGCATGCATCAGGTGTGATTTGTGGTTATACCCAATAGCAGTTCACACCATAAGACCTTGATTTGGTACTGTGTCTCTTGTGTGAATGCAGTCACAGTGATGCCACTTTCCCTGTCTGTGGCATTTCAAAATGTGGCCATCATTTTCAAATAAACAGAATTTGGTTTCATCCAAACACACTAGCTGATGCCATTCCTACCCCAGCAATGTTTTTCCAGTCACCATTGACATCTACTACATTTCTGCACATTGACCAAAGGTGTACAATGTGTTCCACTGTTCCACTGTTGCAACCAGAGCTGAGGAGGATGCAGATCTGTTCTGCAATGCCATTCGTGTGAGGGGTCGATCTTCTTTCGGAGTGCTCTGGGTGGTGCGACCTGAGCCATCTTGTTGTGTTCTACAGCCTTCCATAAACCATTTGACACACACCCGTTGTACTACCGAAACACTTTGTCCCACACAAGCAGCTATTTCCCAGATGGATGCATCACATTCTCTCATGCCAATAATGCACTCTCTTTCAAATTCACTGATCTGATGATACAGTTCACACATATGTCTGAGAGACATCCAACACGTCTGCTCAAGTCACACTGGTCCATTACCTTCAGTTTGTTGTGACAATGAGAGCTGCAGGCACATTTTAGTCGTAGGTGGTGTCACGTCACAGGATCGATGTTGAACCTTAACCTGCGGGCCAACATGATTCAGATGCTAATCATTTTTGTGGAACATAATAATGTACACATTCTGTGAATATCGACATTCTATCTCTAGTTGTTCAAGATGATCTTTTTTTTGTGAATGTTGGTGTATTGTACTTATAGTTCTTTTGTATATTATCACTGTGAGCTGTTTACAAGGGTCACATGTCAGACTGACTGAACAATACTTTTCATACTTTGTTTGTTGTGCCTTCTATGATATTGTGGTGATAAAGTGTTTCTAGAAATTTCGTGATAAGTCACCCATTTCATAGATTTTTGTCATCCTGTTCCCCTGACAGATTTCTGTAACTTATAACCTGTGTGCCATTATATTCTTGTTCTCAGTCTCCTATGTGCCTTTTACCTTCTTATCCTAAAGAGAGATGTGGTGTCTTACATGAGGGTTCCAATAGATAACCATTTATTTTTATTGACAGCAATCTCCTCTACAAACAAATTTCACATTCATTCACACATCATGTGCTATCAGCCCTGATATGAAGGAGAGAGCCTTCAGGGATGTAGCATGACTCAAGTTTTATGTTGACAGGCAGAAGCAGCCATTGCTGGCTACTTCTGTACCATATAGTAACAACAAATTATGACTAGTGTACATTATGTATATGAAAAAACAGCCACTGCTCATCTTTTTAGCTACTTAGCTACTGTACTTACCTAATATTTCAAACTAAGCATTTTAACTTTAATTATTAGCTGCATACCACTAAGCCCCAATTCTTTAAAGAACTTATAAAACAGGTTCAAAATCTGATTATTTCACAGATGAGTTAGATGTCAAATGTTTGATGTTAAGCATTTAAAAAAGAAAAAGTTTGGAAAATGTTCAAAATTATATTTCAAGTGCATTGGTAGTTCCTAAGTGCTCTCGTTATCAAATGCTGAATGAGTATAGTCTGGGTAATTCATGCTGGGTTTTAAGCAGAAGCTAGTTTTTCATATATCTCACTGCTTATGATGTCATATCCCTTGCACTCTATGTTCTACAGTGATATAATTTTGCGGGCACATTCAGTAGTATATGTGGACACTGCCTACAAAATATATTGAAAATAAAGTCAGTAGTAAAGAAATAAGAATGCTGAAGTTGTACTGCATGAACAGTGAAAATGTGGTAAGCAATGAACTTCTTTCCTTTCATCATTTTGTTGGGTGGGGGTTTGAAAGTATACATAAAGTTTGTTGGAATCTGCTAAATGCCCTCTTTCTCAAATACTGGTTGGAAATAGTGTTGTTATCTGTGCACCTTTAGCTAGACTGCCTCAAGACATATACTCAGTTTCTAACTGTACTACTTGTTTCACTGCATTAAACCTTTAATACAAGATTATTGGTCTTAATAAGCAGATTATGAGAGCATGTTAAATTCTTAAATTCAATCAGTAATTATGTCAATCAGATGTGGTGTGGATCCAAAACACTCAAGCAGTACTCACCTATATGTGGTCTCCTTTATGAATGTACAACTCTTCCCCAAAATTCTCGCAGTAAATCAAAGTTGACCATTTGCCTTTCGTACCAAATCCTCATGTGGTCGTTCCATTTCATATTGCCCCTGGAAGCCATTAGACAGATGACATGCAACTGGGACCGAGTTAGGTAGTTAGTCATTAATTAATGTAGATATACTGCCAAAATCAGGATCTGCCTAGTACTGGTATTATAGTAGGAAAGTTCTGATAATCCAAAACAGTCCTCCAAAATAGTGTGTTCAATTAATTATTTAACAATTGATAATTTTAAGGAAAGCTTGCAACAGTTAGACTGGGATGAGGTGTACAAGTAACCTGATGCTAATTTAAAATTTAACCTTTTTGTGCTACCTTTGTGAGTATATTTGAAAACAGTTTCTTTAAAAAGACAGTGACATATAGTTCTGAGAAACCATCTAAAAAGCCATGGCTTAATAACGGGATAAAAAGATCTTGTAAACAGAAAATGGAAATGTATCTTATAGCTAGAAGGAGCAATGATCAAAAAACAGTGAAACATTATAAAAACTACTGCACTGTATAAAGAAAAGTTATTAAAATGTCCAGAAATACGAGCATTATATCTGAAATTAGCCCATCTGATAAAATTAAAACACTTTGGAATATTTTTAAAAGGGAAACAGGGCAACCGAGAGCACAGGAAGACTGTATTCCTATCACACTCAGTGAAAAGTTTGTTAATAAATGGTCAGAAGTAGAAAACATTTTTAATGATCATTTTTTAAGTGTTGTAGAGAAAATAGGATCCAACATTCCTTATAAAATGCAAGGCAGTATATTGAAGAGGCAATACCTATGCAATTTGATAAAATTGAAATTCAACCCAGCTCTCCTACTGAAATTATAAAAATAATAAATTCACTCAAACACAAAAGCCAACATGAAATTGATTGTCTTTCCAACAGAGTTGTACAAGCTAGTTCCCAACAGATAAGTAGGATTCTCAGTCATATATGTAGTAGCTCACAGAATCAGGGCATTTTTCCAGATGGACTTAAGTACATTATTGTTTAACAATTGCATAAAAAGGGGCATAGGTCTGATGCTAACAACTACTGCCCAGTCTCACTTCTGACAGCTTTATCCAAAATTCTTGAAAAAGTAATGCATTCAAGAGTAGCATCACATATTTGTAAAAATGAAGAAGTAACAAAATGTCTGTTTGGTTTTCAGAAATGCTTTTGAACAGAAAATACTGTAAATGCTTTCACTGATCAAATGTTAAATGCTTTGAGTAACTGAGTGTCACCCATTGGGATAGTTTGTGATCTCTCAAAGGCTTTTCACTGTGTAAATCACAAAATTCTTCTAGATAATTTTAAGTATTGTGGTATGAGTGGGACAGTGCACAAATGGTTTAGTTCATATTTAACTGGAAGAATGTAGAAGGTTTAAATTAACAGTATAGATAGTTTGCAAAAATCAGCATAGTCCTCTACTGATTGTTGCAGACTATCTAACTGCGGTGATATCAAGAATGGTTTCCCAAAATGTTCAGTCTTGGATCCCTTATTGTTCTTAATATATGACTTGCCACTCTGTATTCATGAAGATGCAATGCTAGTTCTTTTTGCTGCCACTCTGTATTCATGAAGATGCAATGCTAGTTCTTTTTGCTGATGACACAAGTATAGTAATCACACCCAACAAATAAGAATCACATGAGGAAATTGTAAATAATGTCTTTTAGAAAATCATTAAGTGATTCTCTGCAAATGGACTTTTACTAAATTTTGAGAAAACATCTATATACAATTCAATAGAGCAAATGGCAAAACGCCATTGAAAAATATAGACTTAACGGAAGTCTGTTGCTAAGACAGGACATTCAAAATTTCTAAGTGTGTGCATTGATGAGAAATTAAATTGGAAGAAACACATCGATGATCTGCTGAAATGATGGGTTCAGCTACTTATGCTGCTAGGGTTGTTGCAAATTTTGATGATAAAACATATCAGTAAATTAGCTTACTATGCCTTTTTTCATTCACTGCTTTCATAGGCATCATATTTTGGGGTAATTCATTACTAAGAGAAAAAGTATTCATTGCACATAAGTGTCTAATCAGGATAATAGCTGGAGCCCACCCAAGATCACCTTGCAGACTTAGGAACTCAGAGTACTCACAGTACCTTCACAATACATGTATTCACTTATGAAATTTGTTATTAATAACCCATCGTAATTCAAAAATAATAGCGAAGTGCATAGCTACAACACTAGAAGAAAGGATGATTTTCACTATCCTGGATTAAGTCTGACTTTGGCACAGAAAAGAGGTGAATTATGCTGCCACAAAAATCTTTGGTCATTTGCCAAATAACATTGAAAGTTTGACAGACAACCAACATTTAAAAAAAATTGAAAGTATTTCTGAATGACAACTCCTGCTATTCAATACATTAATTTTTAGATATGAAGTAATAGTAAAAAAAATAAATTAATTATATTGTTTAAAGAAAACTTATGTTAAACTGACACATACTACACTGTTATGAAATGCCGTATTCATGATCTATGGGACAAGTATTAATGAATCTGTAATGGCGATTGTGTCAGGGGGGTGGGTAGAGGGATAGAGAGTGGTAAGCAGGAAAAAGGACAGGGGGGTGGGGTGGCTAGTGACGTGGAGGGAGGCAGCCATTTTATCGGCTGGGAATGTGGGGAGTAGGGATGGTAGGTGCACAGGCTAGACATGTGATGCATGGGTGTCAGAGTTGGTGGGTGGTGGGGTGTGATGCATGCTGAAGGTAATGTTGGGATGTGAATTGGGAGGGGGTGATGGGACAGAGGATGGGGAAACTGTTGTGTGGAGGGTGTGAGAACAGTGGATTACCGAAGATTGAGGCCAGGATGATTTTAAGAGCAAAGGGTGTATTGCAGGGATAGCTTCCATCTGTGTTGTTCAGAGAATATGATACCGGAGAAAAGGATTCAGATTGCCTAGGTTGTGAAGCAGCCATGTTATGCTCAGCTGCATGTTGTGCCACTGGATGGTCAGCTCTGTTCTTGGCAACAGTTTAGCAATAGTTATTCATGCTGTTGGACAGCCGGTTGGTAGCATACAGACATAAAAAGATGTGCTGTTGGTGTCTTGGCAATAGAGTAAAATGAGACATAAAACAAGGATTTGATCATATCAAATATGCAGCCAGCATAATCAAGAAATTTGGTATGGAGATTACTATCCAGTTTTACATCACCTTGAACCTGGTTTGAAACAACAGAAGTTTGAAGGCAAATTTAAGGATGATAAAGAACTTGTGTTAAATCTCATGCCTTATCAACAAGCTGTTGATTCACTGCTATCTGGGGCTTAAGGCATGGGACTAACATTGCATGTATTATGGATGTTATAACTATATTAATCTCCAATTATTGATTGAACCAATGGAAAACAGTCAAATGAATTATGAGGCACAATGAAGGCACAGTCAGTGTTGGACTAATTTTTCAAAAAAGTGAGAGAATTGAAACTGAAGGAATCTGTGATGTTGATTATGCATCAAAGCTTGATAAACAACAGGCTGTATTTTTAAGTTAACTAGGCCAACAATTTCATGCAATAGAAAACAGAAACAATTGGAGGATATATCAGCTACAGAACCAACTACATGGATCCATAAACTGCAGCACAAAAAGCAATGTATTTTCAAGAATTGCTCTGCAAATTGTGTGTTATTCACAGTGAACATGTAATGAGTGAATTCTGTGATAGCAAACCTACCCTTTACTGAGTCACAAAGGTGTGCATCATGCTCAAACAAAACACATCAGTGTGAGGCATCACTATATTTATGAACTTCAAAAAGCAGGAATGTTCAGCAACAAGTCAATCAATACCAGTTATCACCTAGCAAATTTTTTGATGAAGATGCTGCCGAAAATTAACATGAATGGTGCAGCGAAGCTGTGGGAGGTACAGAGAACGCAGAATAATTTTTTTCATAATCTGTATTCATGGCAATATGGTGTGCTTGAATTTAATTCATAACTACATCAACATTATATTCTCTTAAAGTGTGGACTGGAATCAGTGTCCAACAATTTTGTGCCAGTGATCTTGAAATTCAGTGATCAAATAGGCAGTAAAAACTGAGACAAATGATGGCCTCATCAGCCGCCAACAGTCATTTCCATCTAGGTTTCATGTGGTACGCTACATTTTTGTAGATTTGGGAAGAATGCTGCTGAGTCATAACAGTGCAGGCAATGGATGGAACGTACAGAAAGCATCAGTTTTCAATGACCAAATTCGCTACTGTTGGGAACACACTCTTCCAGAGGCATATGGTTGTTCTGCCCTCAGCCCAGGAGGTGTTTGGCCCAGTATCCAACACAAACCCAGAAGTTTCCCCTGAAGATAATGGGTTGTAAACTTATGAAATCACTGTTTGAAGATCTGCAGTTGCTCGCTTGAGAACCCAAGAAGATATCATCATCTCTGTTGTCTAGTTCATTCCAAGTATGTATAAAAGGATGCAGATGAGGACTTTTGCAGAGTATTCCAGTATGTGCAACACATTTTGTTCAAACCATTATACAATGTTCTCTGGTCTGTGAGAAGTTGCATCAGCCTGCTAATACAGAAAATTTTCAGTTCCAGACAGTTATTACAGTATGAGAAATATATTATTGACAAAAATGTTTTCTTGGACAGCTGGATTCATTTTGTCTTTCACTATAGAGGATTAAAAAAAGGGAGTTAGGAAGATGTAATTACTGTGATTTGTGGCTTGTGAGCAACAGCACATTCTTTAAAACAAATTGTCCTCACTTAATAGCTCATACCTAAGTTACAGCAAAAACCTTCCCTACTGTGGTAGTTTTTAACTGTGTCTGACAGTTCATTGCAACTACACACATAGATTGATGGTCATAATTTCTTTGAGATCTCCAGAGTGACACACAAGTGTGATACTTGTGTGACATTGTTACATTACAATAATGTATCTGACTATGGACCTGAATGGTGTCGCTTCTGTGAAAATTCTGTTAAAATGTGTGAGTGTTAGGATCCTTACAATTATGTCTTGTTCTAAATTAATGCACACTCTCCATTCGTCACTCCAAGATAAAACATGCCTGTGATGCTGACATATATCATTTGTGAAGCTTTGAGTAAAAATCCAGTGGAGTGATGCAATGAAGATTCAAGGGCCATCTTTGTATCATACAAAATTACCTAAAACTGTAAAAACTGTTTTATGTGTACAGAACCTACTTTTATTTTCATTTGCCTGCACCTCTCATCCTGTAGGGACAATTAAGATAAGATTAGACTATTGCAGCCCTCACTGGTACATCCCCCCATCCCCCACTTCTCTGTTCCTCACTACCTTTTGCTGGCACATTTTTGTTTTTGAGACACACAACATCTAACCAAGGAAACTTTGTAAAACATTAATCACAGTTGAAATGTCTATATTGCATACTTTATTCCATCACTTTACAGATAAATCAGTGAAGTAAAGGGTTTTTCATGTATTTATATTATTTTATTTGGAAATCGAATCCATCAAGGTAGACAGTAGTTGATTCCTTTACTACTCTGATGCCACATTCTTTACTATCACTTTGAAACACATATTATTATTTTGTTCCTTCTAATTTGCAATTGTGTCATCATCTTGCTCAGAAGAAAGTGGCATATGTCTCTCTATTTTATTGCCATTGCTGGTATGATAGTAAGTAAAGAGAAGCCATATGCATCAGAGAACCAATGGGAGTGAATTTATAGAAGGGTCTCCACAATAGACATTTTTTTGTGTATCTGTGCTAATGCTAACACCAAGTTTGTTACTAAAAGGTGTTTCTTTCTTTCTCAGTAGATGTTGTCATGAGTTTGTGATTATCTCCTTAATGTTGAATTTAAAATGCAAGAATATCAAAGGCAGCCTTATGTATGACAATTTAATATGTGATTAGGTTTTGGATAGGATTTGAATAAAACGCAAGTTCAAGAAAACAATATAATATTTTTTGTCATTTAGGCTAACTGTTTCCAACCTGACATTTCCATTATTGCCAACTAATTTAATGATATTGTGGCAGCCTGTGAAGGGATAATGACTATTTTCTTTGTAACATTTGCATTTTAGCTAAGACAGATGTATTGTTGTTGGAAATGCTGATGTGTTGGTAAGGTGCTTGAATGTAGTGGAAATAAAGTGAATTAAAGTAGTATCAGAAAGTTTATTCAGATGAAAATTGTGGATATCAAACTATACGAGATCTGTTCAAAAATTTCCGGGACACATAATTTCACACCAATGATGTGTTGGAGCGAAATACGGTTGACATCCCTGCATACGTCTGTGTTTAATGTGTAACTGCTGGAAGTTTCGTTGTTGTATGTCAGTTAATTATTGTTCAGTGCTGTATTGAGTAGAACATTGTGTCACACAGTTTTCAAATTTCGAGATGGCAGAGATAGAGGAGCGACGCCTCTGCATTAAATTTTGTGTGAAACTCAAGAAAACCTTTACAGCGACACACCAAATGATGCAGGAAGCCTACAGTGATAAGCCATACTCTGTGTTAAAAATGGTTCACATAATGAGATTTTCGCTCTGCAGCGGAGTGTGCACTGATATGAAACTTCCTGGCAGATTAAAACTGTGTGCCGGACCAAGACTCAAACTTGGGACCTTTGCCTTCCGCGGGCAAGTGCTCTACCAACTGAGCTACCCAAGCACGACTCATGCCCCTTCCTCACAGGTAGGAGACAAGATACAGGCAGAAGTAAAGCTGTGAGGACGGGGCGTGAGTCATGCTTGGGTAGCTCAGTTGGTAGAGCGCTTTCCCGTGAAAGGCAAAGGTCCCGAGTTCGTGTCTCTGTCCGGCACACAGTTTTAATCTGCCAGGAAGTTTCATGGTTCACATAGTTTAAAAATGACTGGATTGGAGTTAAAGATGACCCTTGTTCAGGAAGCCCTTCAACATCTCCCAGTGACGCTCATTTCAGGAACGTCAGTGAAATTGTGTGTGCCAGTCGAAGACTGACTGTCGAAGGAGAGATTGCACAAGAATGTAATATTTCAGTGGGATCATGTCATGAAATTCTGACAGCATCTAGGAATGCATCTTTTTGCTGCCGAGTTCGTCCCACAGCCCGCAATCTGCGAAGAGTTTTTGGATCATGCAAATGATAATGAGATTTTCCTGAAGATAATCATTACTGATGATGAGTCTGGCCTACAGTTATGATATTGGTACCAAGGTTCAATCTTCACATTGGGTCGGGAAAGGTTCTCCAAGGCCAAGAAAAGCTCGTCAGGTCAGGTCTAATATCAAAGTCATGCTTATAGTTTTCTTTAAATTTGATGGATTAGTTCATCATGAATTCATGCCACAGGAACAAACTGTTAATCATTGGTACTATCGGGAAGTGTTGCAATGCCTGTGAGAAAATTTGATAAGGAAACGGCCTGGAATGTGGTGAGACAATTCATGGCTCTTGCATCATGGTAATGAATACAACTACATGTTCATCCATGTTGGTATGTGACTATTGCACAAACAATAAAATCACTGTGCTGCCACATCTCCCGTACTCTCGAGACTTGGCCCCTGCAGACTTTTTTTCCTCAAAGTTGGAAACCCCATTGAAAGGACAAAATGTGCAATAATAGATGAGATAAAAGAAAACTCACAGATGGCACTTCGTGTGATCCAGTAGGAGGTGTACGAAGACTACTTCTGGAAGTGAGAACGGCATTTGGACCAGTGTATCAATTGTGAAGGAGAGCATTTCGAAGGAGACCAGGCACAATAAATAATAGATGAGCATAGAAAAATGTTGTGGACAAGTTACAGAACTTTTTGAACAGATCTCTTATTTCTAGTTTACTTTGCAAAATGGTTCTTTTTATCATTTCATTATTATTATGTTATTGTTCTAACACTGTTTTTTAACTTTACAGGAAGACGACCATCAACGGAACCCCATCCGTCTTTTATCAATGCCACATGTAGGTACTCATGTACAATGTAACTAAAAATGATCATATTGCTCCTAGAGTTTCTAAACATTTTTAGTGTACTAAATATCTTGTGCAGTTATATTTTATGTACAAGCAGAGGGAAAAATATGTTTGCAAGTAATTATTACTGTTGTTGTTGTTGTTGTCGTAAGTAATGCCAACTAGATCCAAATGAATATATGACTATACAGAACTGAGTACTGTTTAAACATAATTAGTATTACAGCTGTAATGGTCACTAAAATCACTGTGCTTAGTTAACCATATCATTATAGTTTAACAGCTTCCTCTTAACATGCTTTTATTTAGTGCAACATAAAGTGATGTAGGTCAACCATATCATTAGAGTTTAACAGCTTCCTCTTAACACACTTTTATTTAGTGCAACATAAAGTGATGTAGGTCAGGTTAAGTTGTACTGAATTCAACCTATGGGTCTCTGTATTTGTTGCAAAACCAAAAGTTAATGGAGTGCTTTTGTGTAGGAGTGATGGCAACTTGTTTCTTTAAAACATTTGATCAACTACACCTATACTGTCCTAAATTTTTTCTTCTTTTTATATATACTTTGTTGTTGAACTTTGGCATATTGACCAGTGTGTACTTGATTTTCCAGTTTTCATTACCTTTGCTCTTGATGCTCAATTCTGACCAATCTTTTTCTTGATTTTAGCAACTTACTCAGTTCCTGTCTCTTACCGTGTCGTATCTGTTGTTTCCCTTACTCTTTTAGTCATTGTGTTCCACAATAATTGCCCTTTTCTGCCTGATCTCTTCTAATATTGTTCTCATGCTCTGGTACAGTTCTTTGCTAGGTCATCATATTTATCTTTCATAATCTCCTTCATTTTTCCCTCTTCTTTCTCTGGTTGTTCCACACCGTATCTTCCCAGTATTAAAGTCTCAGCTGTATAAAGCATCATATTTCTCACTGTTGCTTCAGATGTACTGTTGAGTTATGTGAGCAAATGGATTAATTAGTGCCACTTGAATCCAATGTGTCTCTGTTCACAGATCTCCTGTTGTAAATAAACTCAACTATGGTGTTACATTTCTAGGTTTTGATTACCAGAAATTTAAAGTGAGGTGTCTTCCTCACTGATTATTTCCTAGTCTCATTCAGACTTTGATGTACACAGTGTGTCCCAGTTCTATTGGGAGTGCTTGTATGAAACTCGAAATGGCAATGCTATCTCATGGTGAGCTGCGGTGTTACAGTCCTCGAAGTTTGAAAAACAGCGGTGTAAAAAGCCAAAGCAGACATTCTGGCTGTGAATATAATGTTATGTATCTGATACTTGCCAGAAAATGGCTCTGGAGCAATAAAGCAATACCCAGTTTTTCCTGTCCTTAGCTGTTTGTAGATGAGAATTCATCCAATTCAACCCAAACACCAAGAGGCAGATTCTTGGTTGCTCCTTCATGACACCCCATCTCACGAAGTGAATACTGCACGAATTTTTGACCAGGAAATAGACCACAGTCCTGAATCAGAGACCATATTCACCGGATTTTGCCCCAGCCGATTTCTGGTTGTTCCGTAAATTGATGTTGGCAATGAAAGGACGCTATTATAATGCAATTAAGGACATTCAATATAAATGTACTGCAGTACTAAATGCAACTCGAAAAAAGGACTATAGTGACTGTTTCAAACTACTTCAAAAATGATTTCAGCTGTGCTTTGATTCAGGTGGATATTATTCTGAATAAATACAGTGATTTTGTGAACGTAATCCTTGACTTTTATTTTTCACAGCCACAGTCCCAATGGAACTGGGACACACTGCGTATATGAGGTTTTGTATTTGTTTGTATTATCAGTCAGATGATTTATGGCATGGGATTTATCAATATGTAGCTGCAAAGATTGATAAGTTAAATATGATAAAGTTAAATATGATAAATATGATAAAATTGATACAAAAGAAACAAATAAGATTGTAGGTGGCTCCTTAATGCACAATTTCACTTCTTTATAAGTCACTATTTGTGTCACACACACTCCACCCCATTCCCTCTGCCCATGATCAGTGTATTAATGGAACAGATGTCATGGCATTGTGTTTATTTGGTCCACTTCCAGGAACTAATTAAAATAAGGCTATAATTAATTAAATATTGGACTCAGGAACGTGAGAAGATACTAGATCTTCCAAGTAGACTTTTGTGCAGCATACAAAACTCACATGAAAAATATACAATTAATTATTCACTCTATTGAAAGGCAAATTCATTGAGAAATCTAAAATTATGGGAGCTACAAGGGATTAAATATTTAGTATTGCCAACAGACACATATTAAAGTATATGGCACCACCCTAGCTTTTGGAACTATTAGTTCCTTCCTTGGATAGGACGGAGGGATGGCTTTGAGAAAGCTAAAAAGAAAGAGCAAGTCATTCAAGTCTATTGTGATTTTTGTCTTTCCTTGTCCTTACAACAAGTGGATGCCTATCATCATGGTTCCTGAGTGACCTGGCTTTCTTTTTTAACCTTCCCCAACCAGTCCATCTCTCTCCCTGAAGAAGGAACTGTTGCTTCTGAAAGCTACAATGTTGTGGGCTTTTCTATGTGCGTGTTGGCAATACGAAATTTTCACCTCCAGGTACTGGTAGGCAACTCTATCTCATTCTTTTGCATTTAATTATTTAATCATTTGTATCTGATTTTAAACTGAACTCATTCTTTAATATTAATACAACACCCTAGATTTCTGTAAAAGCCAAATAATATAAGTACAACACTTTATGTTGCAATAAAAGGCCTTTGATATTTTTATGTCTTCACACTTTCACTATTTTTTTCATACCACAGAGCTATACGGTTACTGAAGTTCAACTTTATATTCTTGTACTTTATGAGTTTTCACATGTAGAATCCAATGCCTCAAGCCTCCGCAGCTTATTTTCTTTCAGTTGTTTTTAAAGAAGCTGGCTCAGTCAATGTTTTCAGGTCTAGCAGAAACATTCCTCAGGAAGCAATATCAGTTTTTTGAAATTATCCTCAAAAGAAAAAGTCATAGCTCTGACACTCTTACTAATGCTAACAGTGATTATGACTTCAAATTATATGTGACTGTATTGCAGTTCGGCTGTTACAGGATAATTGTTTTAAATGAAGATGGAAAATTACAAAGATACAGAGCAGTTACCCACCCATTAAAAATAATTTCTTGTGGTCTGTATCTTTCCTTTTTTTTTTTTTTTTTTTTTTTTTTTTTTTTTTTTTTTTTTTTTTTTTTTTTTTTTTTATTATGAAGAATATTACTTCAAAACTGGGTGCCTCATCCACATAAAAATCAAAACTGTGACTACCAGTCAAGTGATTTATGGCATGGTTAGTTTCACAAGCCATTTCTGTCAGAGACAGCAAAGGACCTGGAAGAGTAGCTGAATGGAATGGACCCTGTCTTGAAAGGAGGATATAAGATGAACATCAACAAAAGCAAAACGAGGATGATGGAATGTAGTCAAATTAAATCGGGTGATGTTGAGGGAATTAGATTAGGAAATGAGACACTTAAAGTAGTAAAGGAGTTTTGCTATTTGGGGAGCAAAATAACTGATGATGGTTGAAGTAGAGAGGATATAAAATGTAGACTGGCAATGGCAAGGAAAGCGTTTCTGAAGAAGAGAAATTTGTTAACATCGAGTATAGATTTAAGTGTCAGGAAGTTGTTTCTGAAAGTATTTGTATGGAAGTGAAACATGGACGATAAATAGTTTAGACAAGAAGAGAATAGAAGCTTTCAAAATGTAGTGCTGCAGAAGAATGCTGAAGATTAGATGGGTAGATCACATAACTAATGAGAAGGTGTTGAATAGAATTGGGGAGAAGAGAAATCTGTGTCACATCTTGACTAAAAGGAGGGATTGGTTGGTAGGACATATTCTGAGGCATCAAGGTATCACCAATTTAGTATTGGAGGGCAGTGTGAAGGGTAAAAATCATAGAGGGATACCTAGAGATGAATACACTAAACAGATTCAGAAGGATGTACTTAGAGATGAAGAAACTTGCACAGGATGGAGTAGCATGGAGAGCTGCATCAAACCAGTCTCTGGACTAAAGACCACAACAACAACATCACTTTTAGCTCCCCCCAAAGTAGATATTATCAGTGATGTCTAAAATCTGTAGGCCCTCTGTTTTTTGTGAGCTTATAATTTAACCTGTGCTACAGCATTTAGCTCAACTACAAACTGAATTAATGTTTGTCTATAGATTATGTCCTGACTACTTGCAATAAACGTGGACCAGAGGGACCAACACAAGAAGACTGTAACTTTGCTTATAGCACAGATGAAACAAAAGTAACTGTCCACACTGGTGCCAAAGCTGGAATTCAGGAATGGATTGTTCCTGAGGCTGGATATTACACGTGAGCAATAAGTCATTTGACAGAATTTCACCTTAATTTATTAGCTTACATTTATTTATAGCAGTTTTATTTTTTTTATTTCTATGTGATATCTTGTTGCGACTGCTTAGTTTTTATAAAATGTAGCTTTCATTTTGTTCTGTTATGGGAGTAAATTCTGACATCAGTTGAACTAATTGCATAAACATGTAATTTTATAATTTCTGAACCATAAAATAGCTCTCAAACATAAAATACAGAGAATAGGTTTAAAACCACACTGCTCAAAGTTATTGTGTACAGGTTATTCAGTATTGTGAGGACACAAGTTACTAACTTACTATGAAATGACATGATTATTTATGTTACCGTTCACAAAGTAATCTACATTTTTTCCATTGGCCACAGTTCTTTTCTCTTTGATGTCCTTAGCTTCAGCCACCAAATGGCAAATGGTAGTATTTTAATAAAAGATTTACCAGCGCTCACTATTTTTTTATGTTTTTGTTAATCTAGTTCAGGGAAACTTTGTACATAATTTATGTTCCTGTTCTATGAGAGAACCATGAGATTGTATTTCATACTAATTCTAGTTGATAATGATCTGAAAGGTGTACAGAATAATGTCATTTTCTGTGAGGTATGTTTTGTAGCAGGTACACTGTATGTACATTGAATAACCTTCTTCTGCCAAGGAAAAAAATCTTTTGCTTCAGCACAATAACTCTTCATCATTATACCTGAAGTGTGTGTGGAAGAATGCACAGTTTTCAAAACGTAGATGTTTTCCATTAATGGAGATTTTAGTTTTCTAGTGAGATACAACACACTCACTTTAGTGAGTATTTCAGATCAGTTTTGTGACAAGATGAATATGCAGCACTTTTACTTGCATATTTCTTAGAGAAAATTATATGCTTAATTCTAGTTTTGTGTAAACATAAATTGTCAGAAGCATTCTCTCTCACATGTTCATTCATCTCCTCCATGACACCTATGTTACTGTGCAGAAATGAATATGCTATCTTCAGCATGCATTACTGCTTTGAAAGGTAGAAAACTAGGATGATGTCTTGCATAAATGATGAACAAAGTAAGGCCCTGTGTATATCCACAAGTTAATCCATTTATGACATTCAGAAAGCTCCATTGTTTATTAGAGTCAATTATGATCTTTTGTTTTCAAGTGATGATTAAGATTTTTATCCTGCGAGTTTCCTGCCCAGTATTATTTGATGAGTCTGTAAATGAAGGTTTACCAGATAATGTAAAATCATAAGCAGTTCATATTTGAACTTGATATGGTCATTATTATTTTAGGATTATGCAAGTTTGTATGTGTCATTCCTGTATTTGTGTTAATTTTTTGAGGATTATTCCTTTCAAATCCTAAAAAACAGTGACCGTCACATTAACAGCTGAAAAATTGTCTTTGCTTTCTTCAGTGCACTTTCACCAGTGCTGTTTTGACTTTGATGTGTATGGCTATTAAACATCTTTGGATGTTGTGTTGTAATGTTGTGCCGAATGTGCTTTTGGTTGACTGTGAGCAATTGCGGCACCCACTCACAAACAGCTTCCTCATAGCCAATTCTTTGTGCAGGATATTATACACTCAGGTGAAATGCCTACAGTCTCAGCAATCACACAAATTTTTATTTGGCAATATTAAATTAACATGGCATGGATTTTGTCAATGATTTCTTTTGTGGTGACGTCAGTTGTATTTGGTGCTTGACCGACCACATATAAATTCTTTAATCCAAAAGTAAATGGTCTTCAGTGATGGTGCAGAGTCCATGCAAACTTCATCCGATTATGTTTTGATTTGTGTGGCAGTTTGTAAGAAATTCGATTTTCTCCATTTTCAATCAGAGTCGACACACTCGCCAAATCATGTGGTTGTCAAAAATGCACTGTACACCTTAAATTGTTAAAATTCTTTATATGATACTTGGAATAATCAAGCTTACCAACCATAAAGCCACAGCAAAAAACTCCATTTACCAGACTTATCAAAGCATCGTCGTACACATATTTGGAGAGGTGCTGTATGAGGTGTGGTGGGGATACTGAAGTAAACGGGGTATTGATCGATTGTTGTGTATGTGCCGTTTCCAGTAGGCGCAATGGCTTGGCTAGGTGAGCATCATGTGTTTGTTGTTGAGTAGTATATTCTTAATGGCAGTTGTGTGATTACTACTGAGTGAGCATTTTGTATTCAGTTCAAACTTGGCTGACATTGATGTGTTCCTGTTAGAAAAAATATTCAAGTTTGAATATCAGACTTTAGAGCATCAAATTCTGCACTGAAAAGAAAATCTACTGGCTGACCTCAGACTATAACAATGCTGGAAAATGTGGCGCATGGTGGAGCATCTATACAGCGACCTCCAAAGCATTTAATACTGAAAAATGCAGCTGCCCTGGGATTGTCTGATAGGAGTGCAAGAATAATCCTGCACAGAGATCTTTACATGCACTCATACCAAACGAAGGTTGCCAAAGAATTAAGTGAGAGAGATTTGAGACTTGCAGAACTGCATGCGGAAAATCTCCCAAAAATTCCCTCTGGCACTATTTTGATTTCTTCTGATGATGCCTACTCCCATTGGTAAAGTACTGTAAATAAACAAACTTTCCACTACTGGGCAGCAGAAAACTCTCAGGAACTTCACTGTACCGTTGCTGAATTTGGTGCCTGAATTTTTTTCCAAATCAAGATGGCATAAAAACAAGGGTAATTCATGTTGCTACTGTAACATGTTAGACACCATCCTTTGACCTAAGTTAAACCAGTTTGAGTGTGGGAGTCCACACCGGCTGTTCAGAGCATCCTCCTACAGGCCAACCACAAATTAGAACAGCATGCCACCCTCCACCTCAAAAAACTATCCAATCTCCTGGTTTCCCACCTCCGGAAAGGCAACTCACTCACCCTCCACAACCTTTCCAACAAACCTCAACCTCCTCTCATTGCACACAGACCCAGTCTCTCCCATCTACTCAATCTCCCACTTCCAGCTCCACTCCCCCCAACACCTCAAAATTCTAGTCAACACAATCTGGAACCACAACACTCCAATTCTGTAGTTAACCTTTCCTCCAAACCTCTCTCCCAATCTGAAACCTCTGTCCTATCCAAAGACCTCACCTTCAGCCCCACTCCCAGATTCAACGAAACTGCCCTTGTCAAAGATTTACTGTCCTACAATCATAGTCTCTGCTGGAAATATCACTTTGCCACGAAGAAAAATAATCCTGATCCCACTCCTAATGATCCAACTCCCCAAGACACTATCCAAATTGAACCCTGCCTGAAACAGTTCCGTCCTCCATCACAGCGGGACCCACCTCCCCTTCCTCAAAATCACCCTCTCCAAACCTTCCAGGAATTTCTGACTTCCAGCCTTGCCTCTCAATCTTTCTTGAAAAACCTTAATCCTACTCCCAACATCACCACAGCCGAAGCCCAGGCTAACCGTGATCTGAAAGCTGACCGATCCATCATCATTCTTCCGGCTGACAAGGGTTCCATGACCGTGGTACTTGATCGTCGGGAGTATGTGGCTGAGGGACTGCGTCAGCTTTCAGACAACACTACATACAAAGTTTGCCAACGTAATCCCATTCCCGATGTCCAGGCGGAGCTTCAAGGAATCCTCAGAACCTTAGGCCCCCTACAAAACCTTTCACCTGACTCCATCAACCTCCTGACCCCACCGCCACCTCGCACTCCTACCTTCTACCTACTTCCTAAAATTCACAAACCCAAACATCCCGGCCGCCCCATTGTAGCTGGTTACCAAGCCCCCACAGAACGTATCTCTGCCTACGTAGATCAACACCTTCAACCCATTACATGCAGTCTCCCATCCTTCATCAAAGACACCAACCACTATCTCAAACACCTGGAATCCTTACCCAGTCTGTTACCCCCCGGAAACCATCCTTGTAACCATTGATACCACTTCCCTATACACAAATATCTCGCACGTCCAGGGCCTTGCTGCAATGGAGCACTTCCTTTCACGCCGATCACCTGCCACCCTACCTAAAACCTCTTTCCTCATCACCTTAGCCAGCTTCATCCTGACCCACAACTTCTTCACTTTTGAAGGCCAGACATACCAACAATTAAAGGGAACAGCCATGGGTACCAGGATGGCCCCCTCGTACACCAACCTATTCATGGGTCGCTTAGAGGAAGCCTTCTTGGTTACCCAAGCCTGCCAACCCAAAGTTTGGTACAGATTTATTGATGACATCTTCATGATCTGGACTCACAGTGAAGAAGAACTCCAGAATTTCCTCTCCAACCTCAACTCCTTTGGTTCCATCAGATTCACCTGGTCCTACTCCAAATCCCATGCCACTTTCCTTGATGTTGACTTCCATCTGTCCAATGGCCAGCTTCACACATCCGTCCACATCAAACCCACCAACAAGCAACATTACCTCCATTATGACAGCTGCCACCATTTCCATATCAAACAATCCCTTCCCTACAGCCTAGGCCTTCGTGGCAAATGAATCTGCTTCAGTCCTGAATCCTTGAACCATTACACCAACAACTTGAAAACAGCTTTCGCATCCCGCATCAACCCTCCCGACCTGGTACAGAAGCAAATAACCAGAGCCACTTCCTCATCCCCTCAAACCCAGAACCTCTCACAGAAGAACCCCAAAAGTGCCCCACTTGTGACAGGATACTTCCCGGGACTGGATCAGACTCTGGATGTGGCTCTCCAGCAGGGATACGACTTCCTCAAATCCTGCCCCGAAATGAGATCCATCCTTCATGAAATCCTCCCCACTCAACCAAGAGTGTCTTTCTGCCGTCCACCTAACCTTCGTAACCTCTTGGTTCATCCCTATGAAATCCCCAAACCACCTTCCCTACCCTCTGGCTCCTACCCTTGTAATCGCCCCCAGTGTAAAACCTGTCCCATGCACCCTCCCACCACCACCTACTCCAGTCCTGTAACTCGGAAGGTGTACACGACCAAAGGCAGAGCCACGTGTGAAAGCACCCACGTGATTTACCAACTGACCTGCCTACACTGTGGTGCTTTCTATGGGGGAATGGTGTTGGTGGTAAGTATCCAGATAACCCGGACGGTGTAACACTGTGCCAAGATGTGCTGGCTGTTCACCAAGGCATGTTTAGCCACAGGGTGATCCTCATTACCAACAAACACTGTCTGCCTGTGTCCATTCATGCGAATGGACAGTTTGTTGCTGGTCATTCCCACATTGAATACATCACAGTGTAGGCAGGTCTGTTGGTAAATCACGTGGGTGCTTTCACATGTGGCTCTGCCTTTGATCGTGTACACCTTCCGGGTTACAGGACTGGAGTAGGTGGTGGTGGGAGGGTGCATGGGACAGGTTTTACACCGGGGGCGGTTACAAGGATAGGAGCCAGAGGGTAGGGAAGGTGGTTTGGGGATTACATAGGGATGAACTAACAGGTTACAAAGGTTAGGTGGACAGCGGAAAGACACTCTTGGTGGAGTGGGGAGGATTTCATGAAGGATGGATCTCATTTCAGGGCAGGATTTGAGGAAGTCGTATCCCTGCTGGAGAGCCACATTCAGAGTCTGGTCCAGTCCCGGAAAGTATCCTGTCACAAGTGGGGCACTTTTGTGGTTCTTCTGTGGGGGATTCTGGGTTTGAGGGGATGGGGAAGTGGCTCTGGTTATTTGCTTCTGTACCAGGTCGGGAGGGTAGTTGCGGGATGCGAAAGCTGTTGTCAGGTTGTTGGTGTAATGGTTCAGGGATTCCGGACTGGAACAGATTCGTTTGCCACGAAGACCTAGGCTGTAGGGAAGGGACCGTTTGATGTGGAATGGGTGGCAGCTGTCATAATGGAGGTACTGTTGCTTGTTGGTGGGTTTGATATGGACGGACGTGTGAAGCTGGCCATTGGACAGGTGGAGGTCAACGTCAAGGAAAGTGGCATGGGATTTGGAGTAGGACCAGGTGAATCTGATGGAACCAAAGGAGTTGAGGTTGGAGAGGAAATTCTAGAGTTCTTCTTCACTGTGAGTCCAGATCATGAACATGTCATCAATAAATCTGTACCAAACTTTGGGTTGGCAGGCCTGGGTAACCAAGAAGGCTTCCTCTAAGCGACCCATAAATAGGTTGGTGTACGAGGGGGCCATCCTGGTACCCATGGCTGTTCCCTTTAATTGTTGGTATGTCTGGCCTTCAAAAGTGAAGAAGTTGTGGGTCAGGATGAAGCTGGCTAAGGTGATGAGGAAAGAGGTTTTAGGTAGGGTGGCAGGTGATCGGCGTGAAAGGAAATGCTCCATCGCAGCGAGGCCCTGGATGTGAGGAATATTTGTGTATAAGGAAGTGGCATCAATGGTTACGAGGATGGTTTCCGGGGGTAACACATTGGGTAAGGATTCCAGGCGTTTGAGATAGTGGTTGGTGTCTTTGATGAAGGATGGGAGACTGCATGTAATGGGTTGAAGGTGTTGATCTACGTAGGCAGAGATACGTTCTGTGGGGGCTTGGTAACCAGCTACAATGGGGCGGCCGGGATGATTGGGTTTGTGGATTTTAGGAAGAAGGTAGAAGGTAGGGGTGCGGGGTGTCGGTGGGGTCAGGAGGTTGATGGAGTCGGGTGAAAGGTTTTGCAGGGGGGCTAAGGTTCTGAGGATTCCTTGAAGCTCCGCCTGGACATCGAGAATGGGGTTACCTTGCCAAACTTTGTATGTGGTGTTGTCTGAAAGCTGACGCAGTCCCTCAGCCACATACTCCCAACGATCAAGTACCACGGTCGTGGAACCCTTGTCCGCCGGAAGAATGACGATGGATCGGTCAGCCTTCAGATCACGGATAGCCAGGGCTTCAGCAGTGGTGATGTTGGGAGTAGGATTAAGGTTTTTTAAGAAGGATTGAGATGCAAGGCTGGAAGTCAGAAATTCCTGGAAGGTTTGGAGAGGGTGATTTTGAGGAAGAGGAGGTGGGTCCCGCTGCGACGGAGGACGGAACTGTTCCAGGCAGGGTTCAATTTGGATGGTGTCTTGGGGAGTTGGATCATTAGGAGTAGGATTAGGATCATTTTTCTTCGTGGCAAAGTGATATTTCCAGCAGAGAGTAGGAGTGTAGGACAGTAAATCTTTGACGAGGGCTGTTTGGTTGAATCTGGGAGTGGGGCTGAAGGTGAGGCCTTTGGATAGGACAGAAGTTTCGGATTGGGAGAGAGGTTTGGAGGAAAGGTTAACTACTGAATTAGGGTGCTGTGGTTCCAGATTGTGTTGATTGGAATTTTGAGGTTTTGGAGGGAGTGGAGCTGGAAGTGGGAGATTGAGTAGATGGGAGAGCCTGGGTTTGTGTGCAATGAGAGGAGGTTGAGGTTTGCTGGAAAGGTTGTGAAGGGTGAGTGAGTTGCCTTTCCGGAGGTGGGAAACCAGGAGATTGGATAGTTTATTGAGGTGGAGGGTGGCATGCTGTTCTAATTTGTGGTTGGCCTGTAGGAGGATGCTCTGAACAGCCGGTGTGGATGTGGGAGAAGAAAGATTAAGGACTTCTATTAAGGATGGGAGTTGACGGGTGTGTTCATTGGCTGAGTTGATGTGTAGGTGAAGGATTAGGTGGGTGAGGGCAATGGATTGTTCAGTTTGGAACTGGTATAGGGACTGATGGAAAGAAGGGTTGCAGCCAGAGATGGGAACTTTAAGTGTGAGGCCTTTGGGGGTAAATCCAAATGTCAGACAAGCCTGAGAAAATAGAATATGGGAGCGTAATCTGGCTAGGGCGAAGGCATGTTTGCAGCAACAAACTGTCCATTCGCATGAATGGACACAGGCAGACAGTGTTTGTTGGTAATGAGGATCACCCTGTGCCTAAACATGCCTTGGTGCATGGCCAGCACATCTTGGCACAGTGTTACACCATCCGGGTTATCTGGATACTTCCCACCAACACCAACCTATCCGAACTCCGGAGATGGGAACTTGCTCTTCAATATATCCTCTCTTCCCGTTACCCACCAGGCCTCAATCTCCGCTAATTTCAAGTTGCCGCTACTCATACCTCACCTGTCATTCAACATCATCTTTGCCTCTGCACTTCCGCCTCGACTGACATCTCTGCCCAAACTCTTTGTCTTTAAATATGTCTGCTTGTGTCTTTATATGTGTGGATGGATATGTGTGTGTGTGTGCGAGTGTATACCCGTCCTTTTTTACCCCTAAGGTAAGTCTTTCCGCTCCCGGGATTGGAATGACTCCTTACCCTCTCCCTTAAAACCCACTTCCTTTCATCTTTCCCTCTCCTTCCCTCTTTCCTGATGAGGCAACAGTTTGTTGCGAAAGCTTGAATTTTGTGTGTATGTATGTGTCTGTTTGTGTTTCTATCGACCTGCCAGCGCTTTCGTATGGTGAGTCACATCATCTTTGTTTTTAAATATATATCAAAATATATATCTAAATAAAATAAATATATATCTAAAAACAAAGATTCTGTAACTTACCAAACGAAAGCGTTGGTATGTTGATAGAGACACTAACAAACACAGACACAAAATTCAAGCTTTCACAACCCACGGTTGCTTCATCAGGAAAGAGGGAAGGAGAGGGGAAGACGAAAGAATGTGGGTTTTAAGGGAGAGGGTAAGAAGTCATTCCAGTCCCGGGAGCGGAACGACTTACCATGGTAGGAAAAAAGGACAGGTATACACTTGCACACACACACATATCCATCCGCACATATACGGACACAAGCAGACATATGTAAAGGCAAAGCTATTGGGCAGAGATGGGACATCTGTATATGTGCGGATGGATATGTGTGTGTGTGCAAGTGTATACCTGTCCCTTTTTCCCCCTAAGGTAAGTCTTTCCACTCCCAGGATTGGAATGACTCCATACTCTCTCCCTTAAAACCCACATCCTTTCGTCTTTCCCTCTCCTTCCCTCTTTCCTGATGAAGCAACTGTTGGTTGCGAAAGCTTGAATTTTGTGTGTGTGTTTGTGTTTGTTAGTGTCTCTATCAACATACCAACACTTTCGTTTGGTAAGTTACATCATCTTTGTATATACCTAAAAACAAAGATGATGTGACTTACCAAACGAAAGCGCTGGCACGTCGATAGACACACAAACAAACACAAACATACACACAAAATTCAAGCTTTCGCAACAAACTGTTGCCTCATCAGGAAAGAGGGAAGGAGGAGAAAGACGAAAGGATGTGGGTTTTAAGGGAGAGGGTAAGGAGTCACCCCAATCCCGGGAGCGGAAAGACTTACCTTAGGGGGAAAAAGGGACAGGTATACACTATTAATATATATATATATATATATATATATATATATATATATATATATATATATATATATATATATAAGAGCTGACAAACCCATTTTGCCAATTTTCTGCTAGAAATGAAAACAAAAAATGAACTGTGTTCATAGCATAATATCGAAAAGATTTCATTTCCATGCAGTCGTGACAAAACCTTTGAATATCCAGATTAAGGAACGTAGTACTTCTTTATACTAGGCACATACTAGGTGCATCATGTCTGTAACAGAATTTTGTGAATGTCTCTGTGGCATTGCCCCTTCATAGTACTATAAACAACTATTGGTTTTTGCCTACAGCCATTTGAGCTTCACAATTGAAAGCTGTCAAAAGTGCTGCCAGGTGTCATGGGTTTCCTCAAGTTGACTGGAGTAATAAGACTCCACACATGATGTAGTTTTTCACGCATCTCAATGTTTAGGATGACATATCTCCTGATCTATGTATGGTAACACGATATAATTTTGTAGGTGCATTTAGTGGCATTTGTGGATACTGTCTGCAAAATTTATCATAAATAGAGTTAGTAGCACAGGATTAATAAATTTAAATTTATGCATGATGCAACAGTTTTTCATTCATCTCTTTGTTTATGGACTAAGATATTAATTTGCTCAAATTGCCCTGAGCACTATGGGACTTAATTGCTGAGGTCATCAGTCCCCTAGAACCTAGAACTACTTAAACCTAACTAACCTAAGGACTTCACACACATCCATTTCCCAGGCAGGATTCGAACCTGCGACCGTAGCGGTTGCACGGTTCCAGACTGTAGCGCCTAGAACCGCTCGGCCACTCCAGCCAGCTAAGATATTAATGTATGTATGTTTGTATGTAGGTTGTTCTTGCTACCACAGTGATTGTTCCCTTATTTCAATGAATAAAAAAGATGGGAGGGATGATATAAATAACTTAAGGCCCCAATAATTTCCTCTTGCATTTCAAAAATATTAGAAATAGTTATGTATGGCAAGTTTATAGAATTTGTAAGTAAAACACAAATCCAGTATTATTTTTTGATGATTTTCACTTTTATTCTTGATTGCATGCATTTTTGATCATATTGATGAGATAAATAAGTTGACTCATACAGCTTTCTGGAAGCTTGACACAGTTTTCTGTTATTAACTATGAACTTTCTATGCTACATGCAGAGAGTAATACACCAGTATCTTCAGATTTTTGAGATCTCATTCATTCACCGAGGACATGCACATCGATCAGAAAGTGTAATGCGCTAAGAATCAAGCCTTGAGGAACCTCCTTATGTTGTTGGTAACTCATCTGAAAATAAAATACTGTTTCTGATTTTATCCTTAAATTCATTTCGTACTGAAGTGATACATTTTGTTTGGGATTTCCAACAGAATTTTATTACGCAGACATTGAATGCTTTTGAAAGTTATCCAGAAAACTTACTGTTTGGGAACCCATATTCATTTTGTTAAGCTGATCCCTTCTTTGTGCTTCATTCATTTACTGCCAGCCTTTTTGTTTACAGCAGTATGATCAAGAATACTTTGATTGTTAATGGATTGAATTATGAACATAATCTAAATAAATAAAAAAATGAAATTTTAATGTTGTTTGAAAAATCTGCAAATCAGTAATATGTGGGGCCATAGCTAAAACAAAGATCAGAAAAATTGAATTAATTTCAAGCTAGAAAGAGAGAGAGAGAGAGAGCACTGTGATCTGCTCCCCATTCGTAGTTGCAGCAATTGTTCACAATGAGCAAAGTCTTTTTTGAAGACTAGAGAGGAGTAAGATTACAATAAACTTTTTACTTCACTTATTTTTTCTTGTAGAATTGGCTCCATTTCCTTTTTTCTAGGGATCTGATTCTTGAAGCTGAAATTCTCACATTTTAGGTCCTCATGGTTGAACTGATCTAAATACTTGTTGCAGAATTTTTGTTTTAACATTAATGTATTCTATCATATTTTAGTATATCGCACAGGCTTTTGGATTTTCACATTAACAAAGCTGAAATTACTTTGTTCGCCCAAACTACAAAAACACATCCGATCGCATCAGAGGCGTGCTTACTACTCCTTCACTCCACGGTAATAACAATATTCCAAAAGGTTTACTGTTTTTCATAACAAATGAAATTCTATTAGATTCGATTAATAATTCATAAATTAATCCAGAAATAAACATAATAAACAGTAGTATATTGCATAATTAATAATAGAAATTTTAAGTGTGCCAAATAATTCATAATTTCAAATGTTTATAAAAATAACTGTACATTCAGAACTAGTACTTATTGATTGTAACATCAAAAATAAAGTAATTCCTTCTCACAAATTTTAGCTTGTAATATAAGGTATTGTGTATAAAATTATGACATTTTTCAGGAAAGCAGCTGAGATAATACTGACTTGTCCAAAATTCGAAAAATATTACAGGTATTGACAACTACTGTTGAGGAAAAGTAATTGTAGAGGAGGATTTCCCATTACAGCACCCAATTTTCTATTTAATATGTGGGAACATCTGTGTGAACGGATGTTTTCTTTAGAAAAACACATTGGTTCTTGCATCATTCTATGTCTACTACACTGAACTTCATCACATTTAATTCTGATGTTGCTCAATGTAAACCTCACTGAAGAAACAACTGAAGTATTTATTTCTGAAGATCTAGATGTGGATTAGGAATAAAAGTATCACCTTCTTTGAAAATTATTTCATATATCTTCAGCAGTTAGATGCCAGCAGTATTTCCAAAGATTGTTTCCACATTAAATTTCATTTCACTTGTTTTTTAACTGTCATTTATGATAACTATGCATTTAAATTATGATTGAATATGTACACAGCTCTTCAATCAGTGATGCACCATCTAGATAGGAATAAATATTTATTTTTATTTTTAGTGTATTACACATTCCTTCTGTTATTTTCATTGTTTTCACAGAAGGTCTGCAGTTCATTTTTGTCTCTTTGAACAGGATTATAGCCAAAGGAGCAAGTGGCGGGTCGGGTTCTGATGCATATGGTGCAAGTTACAGTGCTATTGCTCGTACCATAATTGAGTTGGACAAGGGCCAAAGAATTTATGTTCTAGTGGGGCAAGAAGGAACTGGAGCATGTAAGGTATGTAACTTCAGATAACATATTAAAAATTTGTTTCTTTCAGTGATGTTTTTGAGCACTAAGTATCCCAGAACTGCTTGACAGATATAAAGATAGAAGGCATCAGTAATTATGGACATGGTCAGATGATGTACGCAGTTCAGTGCGTGAACTGCAGTTTGTACTACCTGTGCACACTCATCATTATTAAAAATTATAATTTTTTCCTTATTGGAGCTAAATTTTAAATGGTTTTTATTTCTTGTCAAAGTAAAAATGTCATGACCTGGTAGTGAAACATTGAGAGACTCTCTGCATTCCCTCTATCCCTCTCCCCTCCCATCTTTTACAATACACTGTTTGGCCTAGCTCCCTTTAGGTCTGTATACTATGTCCACTGATTTTCCAGTGTGTGGATTCCATTCTTGTAAAGTGATTCTGAAAAATGTGTATATCAACAATCTATGGTTGGTATAGCATTTTCTGTGGACAAAAAACATTTTTAAGGTACTCAGTTTATTTAGATATGAGAACAGTTGAAAGGTACCACATGCAGAGAAGATGGTGAAAGTTTCTAGAATTAGTCCATCAAACTTCTCAGTTGTCCAGTTATCATAGCATATTTGTAGATATGTTCCTTGTCCTGATGAAATATTTTTCATATACAATCGAGGTCTCTTCCATGTATTGTTTCATCCAGGTAGCTCAGAAAACTAATGTTTCATCTTGCAGTTGTTCTTTTACACATTCCAAGACAATCAGTAAGGAGAATTTCTTTTGCATTCCATAAATAACTGACCATGACTTTTCCAACAGATGAAATCAACTTATCGTTTTCGGACGTATGTTTATCAATTTCTGCTCAGTGCTTTTATAGCTGTTTCATTTCCAGTGTGGCACAGGATTATAATGGGAGTGAAAGTGGTAGAGGTTATGTAGGCACAGATTGTTAATCAAATGCAAACCTATTTTATTAAACATTGTATACAGTATAATAAATTAGAGAGCATGCATGAGTAAACATAAGTAGGGTCTAGTGTTCAATTTATCAAATGATCTTGATACATAGACAAGAGGGGAGCAAGCCAAAAACTGAATTGTGTAACTCTGTTTTCAAATGTTTCTTTACAAATGAGGTTTGCACCGATTTAATTCTTGTACCACTGAAAAAATGATTGAAATAAGTACTAGTGTCAGTGGTGTTGAGATACATCTGAAATTGTTAAAATTGAACAGAGCTCTAGGGCCCAATGTAATCCCTATCAGATTCTATATTGAATTTGCAACTAAGTTAGCCCCTCTTCTAGCTATAAACTATTGTAGGTCCCTCAGACAAAAAACAGTGCCCAGTTTTTGCAAAAAAGCACAGGTCACACCTGTCTACAAGAAAGGCAGTAGAAGTGATTCACATCCTTGACATCAATTTGTTGTAGAATCTTAGAGTGTATTCTGAATGCAAACATAATGATGTATCTTGAACTGAACTGGCTTGGATTCCGAAAACATCAATCATGTGAAACCCAACTTGCCCTTTTCTCACATGACATACTGATAGCTTTGTATCAAAGCAGTCAGGTAGATGCAGTATTTCTTGATTTCCAAAAAGCTTTTGACTCATTACCACAAATACACTTATTGTCAAAAGTATGTTCATAGGGGGTATCAACTGAAAATTGTGAGTGGATTGAGGACATTTCAATAGGGAGGACTCAGCATGTTATCTTCGATGAAGAGTCATCGTAGAAGTAACTTCAGGTGTGTCCCAGGGTAAGTGTGTTGGGACCCTTGCTGTTCATATTGTATATTAGTGACCTCACAGGCAATATTAATAGTAACCTCAGAATTTTTGCAGATAATGTAGTTGTCTATAATGAAGTAACATCTTACAAAAGGTGTGTAAATATTCAGTTAGATCTTGATAAGATTTCAGAGTGGTGCGAAGGTTGCCAACTTCTTTAAATATTCAGAAATGTAAAATTGTACACTTCACAAAATGAAAACAACGTAGTATCCTATGACTATAATATCAATGAATCATTATTGAAATTGGCCAGCTCTGAGTGTGACACTTTGTAGGGATATGAAGTGGAATGATCACATAGGCTCAGTTGTGTGTAAAGCAGGTGGTAGACTTCCATTTATTAGTAGAATATTGTGGAAGGGCAACCAGTCTACAAAGGAGATTACTTACAAACCACTCATGTGACCAGTTCTAGAAAATTGCTGAAGTGTTTGGGACTCATACCAAATAGGACTGACAGGGGATGTTGAATGTATACAGAAAAGGGCAGCATGAATGGTCATAGGTTTGTATGCTCCATTGGAGAGTATCACAGAGATACTGAAGGAACTGAACTGGAAGACAGTTAGACACAAACTACCCCAAGAAAATCTATTAACAAAGTTTCAAGAACTAGCTTTAAATGATGAGTCTAGGAATATACAACAGTACCCTGTGTATAACTCACATAGGATCATGAGGGAAATATTAGACTAATTAGTTTATGCACAGAGGCATTCAAACAATCATTACTCCCATGTTTCATATGTCAATGGAATGGGAAGAAACCTTAATGACTGGTATAGCTGTGCATACCCACTGCCAAGCACTTCACAGTGGTTTGCGCAGTATTAATGTGGATGCAGAATAAAACTGTACTCTTGCCTCACAGGAATATTCAGCTTTACAAAATGGGCATAACAGACACAAAAAAAATCAGAAAATCTTAACCTTATACACAGCATCAGGTATCAATATTTTGTCCGACTGAGATCAAAACTTTACAGTAAAGGAACCACGGATTATCTCACAAAATGACAACACATCTATCAGCAGGATGACACAAGGACACTCAACCAAGGATCTTGTTCCAGAACCTAATAATAAAATGCAACCTACTAAGGCTGATACTTTAAGCAAACAACTGACAAACAACAGAAACAGACACAGTCTACAGCAACACATTAACCAAATGTACATCCGGTAACAAAGGCACACAGGAAAGCAACATCAGTAACAGGCAAATGTATCCCTAAAATACAGTTCAAACAGTTAAAGCACTGTTTTATAAATTCCAGGCCTGACAATGGCCTCGTCGTGTTTCACCAGAAATACAATTCAATAAGATAAAGCACTGCTCTAAAAATTCAGGACCTAACAGTGCCTTTCCATGTTTCACCAATATAAAACTTTGTTTACCTAAGTATGCCATCACAGGCTCAACAGTTTCCATGACAAGATTGCACAAGTCACCTATTCACACTGCATTCCACTTGCCATAACAGAAAACCCCCTTCAGCCAGCATTTGCTCACTCCCAGCTGCACAATATCCCCTGGATGTATGAAGGCAAACATTGTCTGCTCCAGCTGTAATGAGGCCTCACGTTGACAGCAAATGAAACACAGTTATGGCTGTCCATCAGCCAACTGTCGCATTTCCAGCTCTGTCTTCAGGAAATCACTCATGAGCCCCAACTCGCTGGCCAATCCCAACAGCTCTCTGCTCCAAGGCTGCTGCCTCACTTCGATGGTGACAGTGGCCATCCATCCTTCATCTGTATGGAGCTGCACTGACAATGTGTAACATTATAAGATTCAGTAAAACTTTGTAGTTCATCTACAATTTGCTCAAACTGTTCACACAATACTTTGACAGATAACATTTTAGACACCCTATAACTTCTACAGATAAGAAAAATAAGCTGGATTTTACAGCTTATCGGAAAAGATCTTTGATGTAGACTTACAGCCCGATTTACAACCACATAGTTATCAAGAAAACATAAATTTTTGGAACACAAAAAATGCATATTACTTGTAAACAAACCTCTGATCACTGACATCATAAGAATAGCCATGTTAAAAAATGGAGGTTTTATGAAGTCCTTGACGTTTTGATGCAGACGATGCACTTGATTGTCAGAGTGGTAGGAAGTGGACCTGTTATGAGAGTTGCTCTAATAACTATTGTCATCACTAATACATGTGAATATTATAACCAGTAGTGGAAATGAATCAGAATTTGGAAGTAAACCATATGATGGAAAATGACATCATGGCCAAGGCTTTTTATTTAAAGACAAACGCCAAACCTCTTACCAGAACCTGTTTTTATAAACTTTCCCAAAAGCACCTCCCCATGGTTCTGAGCTAGGCAATTATCAGATACCTGTGCCCTTTGGCACTTCAGAAAAGCATGTGCAGCACTGGTGCAACTGCTAGGCTGAGCAGGTATTCAAGTGTGCTGTGAGACAGCTAATTCCTGGAACACCAGAAAGAAGTAACGAGTAAAGCACAAAATCAGTTGAATTCTTTTTGATACCTAAACTTTTTCCAACTTTGAATGAATATCCATTACAATTAACAAACAGTTTTAAGCAAAGGAGTTTGCTATGAAACAGTACTCATGTTTATTCATTTGACTGAGACAATACAACTTGAATAGTGTAAGTATCAGTATGAACAAAACTATTCCATAGATCTAATTAGCACTTGACGCTCATTTCTCCTTAACATGTACAAGCATAACAAAACCAATAGTTTGTTAATATCAATGCTATCACTGAGCCTGGTGAACAGCTTTTCATCTTGTCATCATTCAGCAGGTGGAAATGGTATTATTATTATACACTATTTTGAATACATAAACAGTCTACTTAACACAAAATTTCAGTTCTGAGCAAACAAAACATTAAACATGTGGCACAAGATGGATGTATGATAGCTTGATTGTCACATTCTTCTTTCCCCCTTTATCCAGCAAAAGAACTCTGCTGGTATTAATTTTTGGTGTAGAATGTTGAGAGAGATTTCTGATTCTCGAAGTCTGGAGCATAGCATTGTAGATAAGTGAAATATAGGCAATGAGAAAACAAAAGAAGAAGAAATTTGAATCATATAGAAGACAATGCTGCAGAAATATTTTAAACATTAAATGAATGGACAAATAAAATGCAAATGGAGAGTTGTTATGAAAGAAATCTAAGGAAAACCATTCTGAGAAGAACAGGTATCCCAGTGAGATACATTCTAAGCCATTCAGGAGAGGATAACTAGACAAAACAGTAAATGGGAAGATTGTAGAGGCATACAAAAATTACAATTTATTGTTGTTAAACAACAATACAGTGTAATTGACTATGTTTCGATTTGCTGTGTCCGTGCAAAACTACACCTAACCGCAGCATATTGTTATTAATTGTTACATATCTCTGCGTGTCTGAAAGTAGTTTTTAAGTCAAAAATGAAAATGAACAGCATTTCACAAGATGATCTTTTCACAAAGAAGGAAATTCTTGCTCATGTGAGAGTAGCGCATGAAAACAAAAATATTGCTTTAATGACTTGTAGGCATCAACAGATTATCTACAAAAAGAAAAAGGGAAAGTAATGGTTAAGGTGTGACCCTATAATGCATGGCTGTAAAAAATTTCTAAGAAAATTTTTAAGAACCATGGATTGAGAGACATTTGTAGAACTATTACACAGGGGGAAATACATACATCCAGATCAAACTAACTGCAGCAGGTGCCTAGAAAATGAGGACAAATTTATAAGGAAACCCTAGAGAGAAAGAATAGATGATGTAGTGGTAAGTCAAATAAAGAGTTAACATACAAAACAACACTTCCAATGCAGTCATGATGGCAGATGCAGTGGTGCAGCAATAGGACCACACTTACAGAATTTCAAACATCTTGCTTCATTAAACATAATGCAGAAAGAATCACCTATCACAGTAGAAGACGTTGAGCATGTTCATATATAGTTAAGCATTAGACTGAGTGGCCCGTACAGTTAAGTAGTGGGAACACATTCAGATGGGCCTCATAAACAATTTTCACACCACAACTAAGATTTATAATAAAAATTCCAAAATTAAGCTGCAGAAGCAAGGTGGATAAAGAACAATAATTAAATACTAAGTGAGATGGCATGCAAGTTAAAAATTAAAAAAGATTTATTAGAAACAAATTTGTATAATGCACCAACAGACCACATGCATAGCAGCACATGACAGCAAATGATGCAGACCACAAAAGAGGAGAAGTGAAGTAAAATATGTGAGTATTAATGCATAAACATTAATTACAACAATAAAAGCCCAGTTAGGTACTTAAAATGTAAAATCATAAAAAAAATAGAAATCTGAAAATATGAAATCAGCATATCTATAGGACAAAAATACAGCCATAAAAAAATTTACATCATTTAGGAAAATGGGGATACCCAAGGAGAGTCCCGGTTAAATGCACAAAAACAAGTGTGCATGAATAAAATACTTAACATTAGCGTCAGTACAAAAAGTGGCAGGAAATGCATCATCTACAACTACATAGAATAATGTACAGAAAAAAACAGTGCAAAATGTACAGAAAAAAAAAGCGCAAAATCTTGGACACCCCTGTGTTATGTCACTTGGCGGAAGCACCGGCCAGTGCCCCTCGCGGCAGGTAGTGCCTAACAAAGGGACAAACCAGTCTGCCACCCTACTCCAGGCTGCTCAGTGGAACGCGTCAGAGCTTTCAGCAGCTCACGGCAACATCCACATTACGAAGAACTTAGCTTCCTCTTCAACCAACTAAACTACCACGTAATCCTCTTATCCGAAACGTCTGCGTCTATTCATCTCCCAGGGTACACATTTCTTAGGGCAGACAGATCAAAAAAGTGAGGTGGCGGGGTCGGCGTGTATATACGAACAGATCTCAAAGCGAAAGTCTTATGTACAGCAAACCCTGCTGAAGAAAAAGAGGCTGAATTCATGTTCATTGAAATAAAGATACAAAGTTGGAAGTTCTTGACTGGCGTTGTGTACAAGCTGCCAAAAATAAGCTCAATGAGTTCCTTTCAGTCGGAATTACATTCACTTCAGTGTCAATATGAACATGTCATCGTAATGGGTGACTCGAACATAGACATGCTAAGAGACACTTCCTCCGCAATAAACCTAAGAAGACTGTTTAGTTGCAATAGCATGAACATTCTTCCATTACAACCTACACACCATACAGCGCACAGTCATACTCTTATAGACGTAATTGCAATGAAACAGACTGACAAAGTAAAAGATGTTGGTCAAACATCGGCTCCTGGCCTCTCAGCACATGATGTAATATTACTGGCCTACTCTGTGCAGCCCCCAAGGATCAAATCACGTTACATAGCTTGTAGGAACATGAAACGTATTGACCTTGACGCTCTAACAGCCGATTGCTCAGAAATCTCATGGCATCAAATAATCAGAGAACCTACAATCGATGGTCGAGGTCACTTGATGATAAACTCACTGCCCTCTATGACAAACATGCACCTGTACGCACAATCCGTGTAAGAAAATCTCCTGCTCCATGGCTGACAGCTGAATTACGTCAAATGATGACTAATAGGGATGCTGCCCACAGGCGTTTCAAGGCAGATCCGAAACCCGAGCGTTTCAAAGAATATAGAAAGCTACGGAACAGAGTGAAACAATGCATTCGCAATGCTAAAATCAGGCATGCTCGCTCCCTTGTATGCAGTGATCTGACGCCCACGACTTTATGGAAGAATCTCCGTAGCCTGGGGGTCGGAAAGGCAAAATCGGAAACTACTTTTCATGTGTCAGCTAACGAATTAAATGAATTCTTCTCTGCGCCTCTGAATACCTGCACGGCTGATAATTACTGTCCACAAGAATCCCCAAACAGGATAACTAACAACGATACCTTCCATCTAAAACATGTAACAACAAATACGAGAAGAAAAGCAATAATGAGAATCTCTTCTGATGCAATAGGCAACGACAGTATTGGTATAACCATGATTAAGAATGTTGCCGATATCTTAGTACCCGTCTTAACTGACATATTTAATTTTTCCCTCGTGAACGGAATATACCCCACTGCATGGAAAAGAAGCATAATTCGACCCATCCCTTAGATCGAAAACCTGCAAGTGCCTAGTGATTACTGACCAATTAGCATACTGCCTGCTGTTTCCAAAGCACTTGAATATATTGTTCATGAACAAATCACTGAACACTTGCATGAATTCAGCATATATGACAAATTTCAATCTGGTTTCCGTAAACATCACACCACAAACACTGCGCTAATTAAAGTAACTGATGACCTGAAATATGCCATCGACAATCGAAAGGCAACAATATTGACGCTACTGGACTTCAGCAAAGCTTTTGACGCTGTTAACTTTGACATATTGCTCAGAAAAATGCAACAGCTTAATTTCTCAGATAGTGCAGTGAGATGGTTTGAAAGCTACTTAAAAGACAGACAGCAGTGTATTGTCTGTGTAAATGAAAAATCTTCTCCTGGAAACATGTCTCCTCAGGAGTGTGACAAGGATCAGTCTTAGGACCAATTTTGTTTTCTTTATATGTCAACGATATTTCGTCGGTTCTGTCCTCCTGTAAATATCATTTCTATGCTGGCAACCTCCAGCTCTACCTAAGCATCAGACCTGAAGATGTAAACACTGCAATCGCTCAGATGAATGATGATCTGTCTTCAGTTGTGACATGGGCAAAAAACCTGGGGCTCAAACTAAATGCAAAAAAAGACGCAAGTAATCTTAATAGCCCATCAGAAATGAATAAGTTCAGATTTCCGCGAACGGCTACCTCCTATTCTGCTCGACGGTACTCCAATACCATATCAGAAAGCAGTTAAGAACTTGGGTGTAACTTTGGATGAGCATCTCAACTGGGCGGAGAATGCAGTCGTAGTGTGCCGAAAGACGTCTGCTTGTCTCTATGATCTCAAAAAGTTCCGGAACATATTTCCACAGGACTTGAAACGCCAGCTCGTGGAAGCACTCGTTCTACCGAACCTCCACTACTATGATGTAATTCAACAAGGCATGAGTAGTGAAAACAAAAGATGGCTAGAACTAACCATGAATGCCTGTGTGCGTTACACCTGCAACATTCGTCGATATGATCATGTTAGTGCTTCATACTCCGAGCTAGGGTGGCTGCAGCCGGACAAATTGCGTGACTACCGCACTCTATGTCTACTTCACCGACTCCTCGTCGAGTAGTGAAAACAAAAGATGGCTAGAACTAACCATGAATGCCTGTGTGCGTTACACCTGCAACATTCGCCGATATGATCATGTTAGTGCTTCATACTCCGAGCTAGGGTGGCTGCAGCCGGACAAATTGCGTGACTACCGCACTCTATGTCTACTTCACTGACTCCTCGTCGCACAAGCACCCCAGTACCTTGCTTCAGAGATTAAAAACCTGTCATGCCATCATAATCGAAACACGAGGTCACTCTTATTTGTTATCCTAACTGTGCTCACTCATAAAACAAAAACTTTTCCAAACTCCTTCTGAGTTGCCGCTGTCTGCCTCTGGAACAAACTGCCCCTTACCTTGCGCAAAATTCAATCTCCTGCTGCTTTTAAGAAGAAGTTGAAGCATATCCTACTATCATTCTCATAACGTTCTCCACAAAATTAATGTACAAGGCCAATCATCTCATATGTCAAATAGCAAAGCTAGCGTCTCCTATCATGCTCCTGAGATGCCTTCCTCTTCATTTATCTCTATTAGCCACCCAATCTTCTTTTCCTTTATATTTCCTTAATTATGTTTCATCATGTCTCTCTATTCTTCTCCTCCCTTCACCATCAATCTCCCTCATGCTCCCTGCTGCTAGCACTCCTATCTAAAATCTGTCTCTTCAATAATGTCCAATTATAACAGTACTTATGATCTACGAATATAAACTCTATATGTATGTATTTTTCCAGGTGTGACTTTGTAATTGTTTATTTCACTTTTTGTACTAGATGTAGTTTAACATGCCTACTGAAACATATGAATGTAAAATAAGTAGAATGCCTGGTTAGATGTACGAGAGGGCCTGATGGCCCTAATCTTGCCAGGTTAAATAAATAAATAAATCAATCAATCAATTACACGGTATTGCTTTTCAGTGTTCATGAAACAAGGTGCCAATGAATATTGAGAATAAGTGGCAAGCGAAACTTTTAAGATTAGCACAATATAGGAAAAGATGGAGTATAGCATCAAAACCAGTAAATAGAATACGTGTGTGCACGTCCACACACACACACACACACACACACACACATTGCCTAGTTGAGCTGGTTGCAGCCCTAGAATCATATAGCCATGTGTGTGTCTGTGTGTGTGTATCTCTCTGTGTGTGTGTGTGTGTTCTAATCTGTTACCTCTAAGGGCAGGATAATGAAGTAAGTATGGTGGGGAAGAGTAGAATGAAATGTTGTTGTTGTGGTCTTCAGTCCTGAGACTGGTTTGATGCAGCTCTCCATGCTACTCTATCCTGTGCAAGCTTCTTCATCTCCCAGTACCTACTGCAACCTACATCCCTATGAATCTACTTGGTGTATTCATCTCTTGGTCTCCCTCTACGATTTTTACCCTCCACGCTGCCCTCCAATACTAAATTGGTGATCCCTTGATGCCTCAAAACATGTCCTACCAACCGATCCCTTCTTCTAATCAAGTTGTGCCACAAGCTTCTCTTCTCCCCAATCCTATTCAACACCTCCTCATTAGTTATGTGATCAACCCATCTAATCTTCAGCATTCTTCTGTAGCACCACATTTCGAAAGCTTCTATTCTCTTCTTGTCTAAACTATTTATTGTCCATGTTTCACTTCCATACATGGCTACACTCCACACAAATACTTTCAGAAACAACTTCCTGACACTTAAATCTATACTAGATGTTAACAAATTTCTCTTCTTCAGAAACGCTTTCCTTGCCATTGCCAGTCTACATTTTATATCCTCTCTACTTCGACCATCATCAGTTATTTTGCTCCCCAAATAGCAAAACTCCTTTACTACTTTAAGTGTCTCATTTCCTTAACTAATTCCCTCAGCATCACTCGACTTAATTTGATTATATTCCATTATCCTTGTTTTGCTTTTGTTGATGTTCATCTTATATCCTCCTTTCAAGACACTATCCATTCCGTTCAACTGCTCTTCCAAGTCCTTTGCCATCTCTGACAGAATTACAATGTCATCGGCCAACCTCAAAGTTTTTATTTCTTCTCCATGGATTTTAATACCTACACCAAATTTTTATTTTACTTCCTTCACTGCTTGCTCAATATACAGATTGAATAACATCGGGGAGAGGCTACAACCCTGTCTCACTCCCTTCCCAACCACTGCTTCCCTTTGATGCCCCTCAACTCTTATAACTGCCATTTGGTTTCTATACAAATTGTAAATAGCCTTTCGCTCCCTATATTTTACCTCTGCCACCTTCAGAATTTGAAAAAGAGTATTCCAGTCAACACTGTCAAAAGCTTTCTCTAAAAGTCTACAAATGCCAGAAACGTAGGTTTGCCTTTCCTTAATCTAGCTTCTAAGATAAGCCGTAGGGTCAGTATTGCCTCACGTGTTCCAATATTTCTACGGAATCCAAACTGATCGTCCCCAAGGTCGGCTTCTACTAGTTTTTCCATTCGTTTGTAAAGAATTCGTGTTAGTATTTTGCAGCCGTGACTTATTAAACTGATAGTTCGGTAATTTTCACATCTGTCAACCCCTGCTTTCTTTGGGATTGGAATTCTTATATTCTTCTTGAAGTCTGAGGGTATTTCGCCTGTCTCATACATCTTGCTCGCCAGATGGTAGAGTTTTGTCAGGACTGGCTCTCCCAAGGCCGTCATTAGTTCTAATGGAATGTTGTCTACTCCTGGGGCCTTATTTCGACTTGGGTCTTTCTGTCAAACTCTTCACGCAGTATCATATCTCCCATTTCATCTTCATCTACATCCTCTTCCATTTCCATAATATTGTCCTCAAGTACATCGCCCTTGTATAGACCCTCTATATACTCCTTCCACCTTTCTGCTTTCCCTTCTTTGCTTAGAACTGGGTTTCCATCTGAGCTCTTGATATTCATACAAGTGGTTCTCTTTTCTCCAAAGGTCTCTTTAATTTTCCTGTAGGCAATATCTATCTTACCCCTAGTGAGATAAGCCTCTACATCCTTACATTTATTCTATAGCCATCCCTGCTTAGCCATTTTGCACTTCCTGTCGATCTCATTTTTGAGACATCTGTATTCCTTTTTGCCTGCTTCATTTACTGCATTTTTATATTTTCTCCTTTCATCAATTCAATTCAGTATTTCTTCTGTTACCCAAGGATTTCTACTAGCCCTCGTCTTTTTACCTACTTGATCATCGGCTGCTTTCACTACTCCATCCCTCAAACCTACCCATTCTTCTTCTACTGTATTTCTTTCCCCCATTCCTGCCATTTGTTCCCTTACACTCTCCCTGAAAAACAGTTTAAAACCTGGTTCCTAAATCTCTGTCTTCCCATTACAGTGAAACCTCTTTATAACGTTCCTCCATATAATGTTTTCCTCTTTGTTACATCTGTTTTTTTTTGTCCTGACTAAAAGCCCATATAAACAATGTTAAATTTTCCTCTTTACTGTGTTTCCTCCATATTACAATTTCCTCCATGTAACGCTCATATTTTTGGAACCCTGGTCAATTATTTACCTCTTTATAACATTTAAATGACTGGATGTAGACGCATCGTTTTACGTTCTGTGGATTCACTGTTTGCACCGGCTTGGAAAGCCCACGCTCAGCGTATTTCATATGTCTGTGGCAGAACCTGGCCACGTGACATGTGACGCACATTCTGCTTGCGATCTTTTTGGCGCCATTTACTTTCACCCATCCACCTACTGGGCCCCATGTTTTAATTACAAAAAACTAATCATTTGATACATTGATCATTTGCAATGAATATCATATTACAGTGTTGTGAAAATTTAAAATGTCACCTATGGCACCATTTGTCAAAGCTGATTATTGGTATCCCAATCTTCAGTAATGCCCTATAATTATTATTTGGAAGCCTTCCTCTTTATAATGTTTTCCTCTATACAGTGTTCAGAGTTTGTGGTCCCTTGAAAAATGTTATATAGAGGTTTCACTGTATATAATCTATCTGAAACCTGTCAGCATCTCCCGGCTTCTTCCATGTATACAACCTTCTTTTATGATTCTTGAACCAAGTGTTAGCTATGATTAAGTTGTGCTCTGTGCAAAATTCTACCAGGCAGCTTCCTCTTTCATTTCTTAGCACCAATCCATATTCGCCTACAGTGTTTCCTTCTCTCCCTTTTCCTACTACCGAATTCCAGTCACCCATGACTATTAAATTTTCATCTCCCTTCACTACCTGAATAATTTCTTTGATTTCATCATACATTTCGCAAATTTCTTCGTCATCTGCAGAGCTAGTTGGCATATAAACTTGTACTACTGTAATAGGCGTGGGCTTCATGTCTATCTTGGTCACAATAATGCATTCACTATGCTGTTTGTAGTAGCTTACCCGCATTCCTATTTTTTTATTCATTATTAAACCTACTCCTGCATTACTCCTATTTGACTTTGTATTTATAACCCTGTATTCGCCTGACCAAAAGTCTTGTTCCTCCTGTCACCGAAGTTCACTACTTCCCACTATATCTAACTTTAACCTATACATTTCCCTTTTTAAATTTTCTAACCTACCTACCTGGTTAAGGGATCTGACATTCCACGCTCCGATCCATAGAACACCAGTTTTCTTTCTCCTGATAATGACGTCCCCTTGAGTAGTCCCCGCCCGGAGATCTGAATGGATGACTATTTTACCTCTGGAATATTTTACCCAAGAGGACGCCATCATCATTAACCATACAGTAAAGCTGCATGCCCTCGGGAAAAATTTCGGCTGTAGTTTCCCCTTGCTTTAAACCGTTCGCAGTACCAGCACAGCATGGTCGTGGTTTGTGTTACAAGGCCAGATCAGTCAATCATCTAGACTGTTGCCGCTGCAACTACTGAAAAGGCTGCTGCCCCTCTTCAGGAACCATGCGTTTGTCTGGCCTCTCAACAGATACCCTCTGTTGTGGTTGCACCTATGGTACAGCTATCTGTATCGCTGAGGCACGTAAGCCTCCCCACCAACGGCAAGGTCCATGGTTCATGGGGGGGGGGGGGGGGGGGGGGGGGGGGGGGAAATGAAATGAGGTTACAAAATGAAATGAGGTTACAAAATAAAGAGCTGGAAGGAATATGGTGCTTGAACCATATTAAGTGCCAAGTGCCCATGAGCTGAATTAAAATTCAATGGTGTTCAACTGGCTCAGGTGATAGAAAAAACCAGGATGTCATCTAATGCTTCTGCTTCAGCAGAAATTTAGTGGAAACTCACTCGAAAGTGTCATTAATTTTCAACTGTCTAGGTGTCACAAAGTGAATTGATTCAATTATCCATTTGTGCGTTACTAAATTTCGTTGTAGCTATAAGAGCTCTGCGATAATGAAGATTTTGAGGGTAAAGGGACTGGAATAGGTGGTGATATTATTGGATAGAATGAGCTTTTCAATGAAATAAATAGACTATTGGGGGTGGGGGAGCTGGTTCTGCAATTGGGACCCATTTGTACAGGTTGAGTGGATTGCAGAAGGTGATCCTGAATGGTATTGAGAGAATTACAGGAAAAGGCAGGGTCTCACTCCAGAGAACTATGCAGATAAGACACAGTCTTGCTGAAATAGAGAAAAAGGCACTCCAGAGCATATTAATAGGAAGCAATGAATATTAAAGTTTAACATCCTGGCAATCACGAGAAAATTAGAGATAGGCCACAATAATTCTTTATTGACTGAGAAGGAAAATATCTTTCACTATTTTCAGTGGTATTAAGGAGCACAGATCAGATCCTCCAGTCAACATTATGCTTTTAGTTAACTGTATGTTGTGTGTGAAACTCACTTGGAAAGTCTACATCTACATCTATACTCTAAAAAACACTGTGAGCTGTGCCACAAGTGATGCATCCCATTGTACCAGTTAAATGGTTTCTTCCTGTTCCATTCACATATGGAGAGAGGGAAGAAAGATGAATGCCTCTGTACATGCAGTAATTATTCTAATCTTATCCTCACAATACTTATGTGAGCGATACATAGGGGGCTGTAGTATATTTCTAGAGTAGTCATTTAAAGCTTGTTCTTGCAACTCTGTTAATAGACTTTCACAGGATAGTTTACAGTGATCTTCAAGAGTATTCCAGTTCAGTTCCTCTAGTATCCTTCACTCCAGAATTGGAGCAGAATTTTTAATCTCTATTCTTGAATATATTTTTGTCAATCTTAAAGTCCATGGGAAGACAGTACGAACATATCAATACTAACACACAAGAACTTGTTGCTGTTACCTGTATTTGCAATTTGAGGGTGTGATAAGTACCTTAGTCTGCTGGAATATTAATGCCATAATTGTAAAGCAGACAGTTGATTATAATATACACCAGAGAAAGAGATGTCTCAGCATTAAAAAACCAATCATGTTAGAGCAGTGAATAATTCTTTATTGTGATACAATGTAAAAACAATTGACATCCAATGCAGCAGTAGTATGTTCATTAGAACAGTTCATATGGAAGTAATCTGTTTATTATTACATGTGCATCATACAGGGTGTTTCAAAAATGACCGGTATATTTGAAACGGCAATAAAAACTAAACGAGCAGCGATAGAAATACACCGTTCGTTGCAATATGCTTGGGACAACAGTACATTTTCAGGCAGACAAACTTTCGAAAATACAGTAGTTACAATTTTCAACAACAGATGGCGCTGCGGTCTGGGAAACTCTATAGTACGATATTTTCCACATATCCACCATGCGTAGCAATAATATGGCGTAGTCTCTGAATGAAATTACCCGAAACCTTTGACAACGTGTCTGGCGGAATGGCTTCACATGCAGATGAGATGTACTGCTTCAGCTGTTCAATTGTTTCTGGATTCTGGCGGTACACCTGATCTTTCAAGTGTCCCCACAGAAAGAAGTCACAGGTGTTCATGTTTGGCGAATAGGGAGGCCAATCCACGCCGCCTCCTGTATGTTTCGGATAGCCCAAAGCAATCACACGATCATCTAAATATTCATTCAGGAAATTAAAGACATCGGCCGTGCGATGTGGCCGGGCACCATCTTGCATAAACCACGAGGTGTTCGCAGTGTCGTCTAAGGCAGTTTGTACCGCCACAAATTCACGAAGAATGTCCAGATAGTGTGATGCAGTAATCGTTTCGGATCTGAAAAATGGGCCAATGATTCCTTTGGAAGAAATGGCGGCCCAGACCAGTACTTTTTGAGGATGCAGGGACGATGGGACTGCAATATGGGGCTTTTCGGTTCCCCATATGCGCCAGTTCTGTTTATTGATGAAGCCGTCCAGGTAAAAATAAGCTTCGTCTGTAAACCAAATGCTGCCCACATGCATATCGCCGTCATCAATCCTGTGCACTATATCGTTAGCGAATGTCTCTCATGCAGCAATGGTAGCGGCGCTGAGGGGTTGCCACGTTTGAATTTTGTATGGATAGAGGTGTAAACTCTGACGCATGAGATGATACGTGGACGTTGGCGTCATTTGGACCGCAGCTGCAACATGGCGAACGGAAACCCGAGGCCGCTGTTGGATCACCTGCTGCACTAGCTGCGCGTTGCCCTCTGTGGTTGCCATACGCGGTCACCCTACCTTTCCAGCACGTTCATCCGTCATGTTCCCAGTCCGTTGAAATTTTTCAAACAGATCCTTTATTGTATCGCTTTTTGGTCCTTTGGTTACATTAAACCTCCATTGAAAACTTCGTCTTGTTGCAACAACACTGTGTTCTAGGCGGTGGAATTCCAACACCAGAAAAATCCTCTGTTCTAAGGAATAAACCATGTTCTCTACAGCACACTTGCACGTTGTGAACAGCACATGCTTACAGCAGAAAGATGACGTACAGAATGACACACCCACAGACTGCGTTGTCTTCTGTATCTTTCACATCACTTGCAGCGCCATCTGTTGTTGAAAATTGTAACTACTGTAATTTCGAAAGTTTGTCTGCCTGAAAATGTACTGTTGTCCCAAGCATATTGCAACAAATGGTGTATTTCTATCGCTGCTCATTTAGTTTTTATTGCCGTTTCAAATATACCAGTCATTTTTGAAACACCCTGTAGGTATAAGTGACAACTAAGTGTAGCTCTAAATGGTACAATTATACAAAGATAAATTCTATATCCATCTTCAGCCTTCAAAGATAAAGGGAGTCATAGATGGACGCAATCCAGTGAGCTGCCTGAAGTTCTTAAAGTTCATCCAAGTCTTCATTCCATGTGGTTGGTTTTCGCACAGTACACCAATAATAAGCGCTAATCTCTCTGTGATTCTGTATTTGATTGATACTGTTGCACAGTATGTGTAAGAGAAATGATACTTCTTGGTAAGGAACACTGTCTGTAGGTTTTTGTACAAGTCAGTAGAAAAATGAGCATTTACCTCATTCCTTTTTCTCTTCCAGTCCATCTGCTCAGTTCCATCTTGCAATAACCACATTGCTGCCTCTTACACTGATGTCCTTGATTACATTCTCTTTGTTAATAGAGTTGAAAGATTTGTTCGCAAAAGTAATATTGCTGTTTCCATAACACATATCCTACAAAAGTGTGCAGGAGAAATATTTGAGTCTACTGAAAACCAGTGACCAGGGATGACTGGTAAGGCGTGGGTTGCACTTGTGTGAATGTGTGTGAGTTTTGTTTTGTCTACATCCGATGAAAGACTTGATCTGATAGCTGAATAATATCTTGCAGTAGTTTTTTTCATTGTGCCTGTCTACAAATCAGCATCTCCTCTATGTGGTCAGTAGCAGTTTGTCCTCTTTCTATTAATGTTATTCCATCCCTGATTTTCCATTGTTAGGAAGAATTATGTATGACAAACTTATGAAATTTGTAAATAAAAACAAAATCTTATGTAATGAACAACATGGTTTCAGAGATAAGTGAACAGCATGGTATCAGAAATAAGAGGTCAACAATAACTGCCATTTATGAGTGTGTTAGTAGTATACTAAGCCTGACAGACAAGAAACAGTACCCAACAGGAGTATTTATTGGCCATCAAAAGTTTTTGACATGGTGGCTCATATGGTTCTCCTGTCAAAGCCTAAAAAGTGTGGTATGAAAAGTGTGGTATTTAGTGCCTGTCCAACAATCAGGTAAGTTCCTTCCTGAGCAATTGTAACCAAGCAGTGAGCATCATGCACACTAATGTCAGACTTAAATCTATTTCTGAACACTTATCAGAATATATTCTAATTAAATGTAGCATGCCCCAATGATCAATAATGGGACCACTTCTGTTTGTTCTCTTCATTAATGATCTGAGCTTAAATGTGGCTGCTCGTAAAATAATCATATCTATAGATGACACCTTAATTCTGTTAAATGGGGAAGTATGTAAGCATGACAGCACCAGTAAACATTACCATAAAACAACTTAACATCTGGGCCAGAATAATAAGCTTCTTGGAGGGAGAGAGAGAGACAGAGAGAGAGAGAGAGAGAGAGAGAGAGAGAGAGAGAGAGAGAGAGAGATTGAGATTACTGCACTAGAACTTCACAGTGCTCTGAGTAATGATATTTACATCCCATTTCTCTGTATCAACAGTGAACCAATTGATAACATTACAGAAACAAAATTCTTAGGATTGTGGTTGCAAAACAGTGTAAAATGAAATAAACATATTGAAACACACTCTCTCTTTTCATTTAGTTGATTCTGACTCTCCATGAGTCCATGAACTAAAGCATGCCAATTTCTTCTGTCCGGCACTTTCTCCTACAGACTTTCCAGGTTGGAATGCAATACTTCTGTGATGTCATAGATCCATTTCAACCTTTGGTGTCCTCTTCTCCTTCTGTCTTTGATCTTCCCCTGCATTAACATCTGTTCCAGGGAATCATGTCTCCTCATAATTACCCAAAATAAGTCAGTTTTTGTTTCAGTATTAGACCTTTTAAGGAACAACCTTGTTTTGTCAAGCCAACCAGTACCTAGTGCTGCCAGTAGATGTGACACTCAGTGAATCATTCTTTTCAAGGCCCTTGAAAATTAGTGCAATGTATGTGAGTTATTGTCAGAGTTGTTGTGCACTGTGTGTGCATTTGCACTGTGGTCAGACAGCAGGTTGTATGGATTCTACACTGGTGAGCATATATATGAGCTTGTATCTGACAAGGTGACCTTAAGGACTGTCCCTACTCAATTTTATTACATATATTTATAGGATTTGGAAGTCTGTGCCCAGACATTAATTTCCTAAAGAAATGCAACACAATTTTAAATGCCAAAAACTCAAAAAACTTGCCTCTAAAAATGAGACAAGTTCCGTGCACTGTCAGGTGCAATATGTTCCGCAAATATTCCATAGGTGGCTGTTGCTGAATCATAGAACTGAAGTTTGGTATGGAAGAGCCCTGGTTCAAGTCTCCTTTACAGCAATTTCTTTTTTTATTTTTATTTAAGTTCTGTATTTTTTGTCAAGTGGAAATAATGATAAATACTGGATTATAATTTTCTAATGAAAATAACTTCGTTTTATTTTCAATTATGGGTTATAGGAAACAAACAAAAATTTGATACAGGCATGTGAAATGACATACATACATTAATAATACTCCAGAATGAATTTTCACTCTGCTATCTCCTCACAGACAAAACCAGATTAATCTGCCAGGAAGTTTCACCAGTAATACTGGTGCATTCCATATGCTCATTTCTCCATGGATTGAAGAAAGAACAAACTAGTGGGTATTAGCAGGAAATGGAGGATATATAGAATACCGAGGAAAAATGCATTTGCAGTTGTCCAGCATATATTTCTGTAAGGCTGTCCAGACTTTTGAATTTTTATGTTCTAGAATCTGCTAGATGACTAGTGCGTGGAATGCCTCTCACGAAAATTGTTTGCTTTTTCACTTTAAGCACAGTGGCTCAAAATTTTACATTGCTATATTAGTTTGTTTCTGCAAACATCATTGGTTCCACCAAGCATGGTAATGTAAAGCTTATGTGGCATAATGTGTGTTTCATATTTAATTTCTAGCAGCTGACATGGAAAATAAATCTTTTAACATCTGAATCCATAGTCTATGTTCTTGTTAGTTTAGTGATTTCAAGCTTCAAAGGAGAAATGGGTAACTGCATAAATGTCTTCTACATTCACTATATTAAATGCCGTATACTGTAAGCATAAATTGCAGTAGGGAGATGTATTATTGGTCCAGTAAGCGTACAGTAGTTCAATACATGTTTACTAGCATATTTTATGCAATTTTGTCTTATGTTTTTGCCTCAGTGTTAGAAGTATAACACCGTCCATTGCACATGGCTATCATCTGTTCACACACACCACCGCAGTTTGGAGAAACTTAGCTACCGTAGTGGTGTTGGCCACTCTTTCTCTGTATATAGGCTGTCTGATGACAACTTTCTGAGTCTGACACTGCTGGCAGCACTAGGTATCTGGTGGCCTGCCATCACAAGCCACGATCCCAGAAAGCTCAGGGTTTATCGTCAAGTTATAGTCTATCTTAATGCAAAATTGAGCAAGATCTGCTGCCTTCCTTACTCACTAAAATCCTACTGCACTGAGAAAGTAGTAAAGCTTGATTATCTTACCTACTTACTTTCCTGCCTTAAATATGGAGATCGCACTTTGGGGAAACTCTACAGCAGCTATCTGTCAGTCAAACTGCAAAAAGAAGGAACAATAGAATCATGTTCGGTTACAATCCTAGAGATGCATGTAAAGCTCTGTTTAGGATTTCTACCATCCCTTCTTTACCATGTGTCTACATTATGGACACATTTGTAGTCATTAAAATGAATGTAATGGGTAACAACAGTAGATATCCAAAAAATTGTGAGATTCATGGTCATTTCACTAGATAAAACAAGAAGTTACATACAACCCAAATCAAAACACCCCTGTCCCAAAACAGAATGTTCCATGTGGTAGTTAATCTTTATAACAAACTTCCTGAATATATAAAAAGAAAATACTAAGGTCAAAATCTTTCGAAAATCTTAAAAATAATATTTACAGCATCACTTCTTTTACTCCCCTGAAGAATATTTAAATGTATGAAATTGTCTATATAAATATTTAAATATATGAAGGGTGTTTCTTGGTAAGTCCAGGGTGTAATAACAACAATATATGGAAAGGATAGATTACTACTCACCACTTAGAGGAGGGGTTGAGTCTCAGACATGCACAATGAAAAATAATGCTGTAAATATTTCCAGCTTTCTTCAAAAGTAGAGCTCTCACAAATTGTTGGTAAGTGAATGTGTGAGCTCTGCTTCCGAAGAAGAACTTTGTCCAAAAGCTGGAAGTGTGCATATAAACCACTATTACCTAAATACATATAAACTATCTCTTGATCTGCCTGTGGGAGAAACATGATGATATCAAATAGTGAAAAGTGTGCTAAGTTATGATAAAGATTCTCCAAAGGTATGTCTACTTGTGATGACCTTCCTTGCCCTACCCGATCTATGAAGCGTTATAGTCAGATAGTATTCGTTTGTTTTCCAGATAATAAATTGTATGTGTACCAAGTCTGGATGTGATTGCTCCAAGCAGTACTCTAAATCTAAGCATTCTCACAACCATCTGCATCCGCAGTGGTTTTATGTCATCAGGATTGTCACCAATCAGCATAGCAACCAGAAAACTATTGATTCAATAATCTTATGGCTTGTTTAAAATTTTGTTTTATGTCACCTCTTGTAAATGTACCATGTCAGTTCAGAGCAGTGCTGAAATGTACATAAACATACATACACTTTGTTTTTCAGCTCTCTTTCTCAATACTGGCATTACATTTCTAAAACTTCTACTGCACATTTCACTATTTTTTAGTACTATTTCCTGATCCTTGAGGCCCTTACCTGTTTCCGTTTTCACAATTTCCCAAATAGTTTTTGATTTATTGTCTGATTTTCTTATTAATTTATCATTGCTTAGTAATTTTGCTTTTGTAATTACTTTTCTATATATTTTTTTGTAATTTGTTACATATTCTTTAAACTTGGGGTCAGTCCAACTTTTCAGTCTATAGTTAAGCATTTTCATGGTCCTGGAGGAATTTATAATACCTGTTGTGATCCAGGAGTTAGCATGTGTATGCCCAAATGTGTTTGTTTTGACAAGTTTCTTAGGAAAACACATTTCAAAATTCAACATAAACAGGGAAGAAAAAACATTATATGCAGTGTTTGTGCTAGTTTGTAACAGTACTTCTGCCCATGATTGGTTAGTCAGTGTATTTATGAAGTGACTGCAACTATTTGTGGAGAAGGTTCTTTTGTACATTTGGTATGAACTATTTTTGGTCACAGGGGCTATGGAAAATTTAAGGATAAGTGCATTGTGATCAGATATTCCTAGGTCAACATTTATTACATCAGTTGATAGGACACATTTTGAGACATCCATGGGTCACCAGTGTAGTGCTGGATTTCCTCCAGGATTAAAAATCATAGAGGGAGACCAAGAGATGAATGTAGTAAGCAGATTCAGAAGGATGTAACTTTCAGTAGTTGTTCTGACAGTATGATGCAATTGGATAGATAAAAATCTACTCGCCAAGTGGCAGTTCTTTTAGTGTGTGTGTGTGTGTGTGTGTGTGTGTGTGTGTGTGTGTGTGTGTGTGTTTTCTCCTGCCGCCACTTGGTGAGTAGATTTTTATCGATCCAGTTATGTCATGTTGTCAAAAATTGATTATTTTCTTTGTTATAGTAGTTATTCAGAGACGAAGAGGCTTGCATAGGACAGAGTAGCACGGAGAGCTGCATCAGACAAGTCTTTGGACTGAAGACCACAACAACAACAACAACAACACAATCTGATCAAAGTCAGAGTAGACCCATATTCAGGGAATGAATGCAGGGGTTCAGATGCAGGAATCCTGGTCCTAATGGAGGTGGTTTGCCATTGCCTTCCTCTAACTTGTTATGAAGTATCATTTGTGTATCTGTGTTGTGTAAATGACTGTGATGAGTTGCTTGTACAGTGTAGTGTTGGGTTTGTGTTGCTATTGACAAAGGGAAGGAAAAAGGGTGAAACCCAGTGCCATTACATAGCTACCCCTCTTAAGTAGCACCAAGGGGACCACTGAGCTTAATGCCCCGTTTGACAGATGGATAAGCAACAGTGTCACATACCCTCACTTCCTGAGACACTGCAGAGAGGTTTGGCATTTAATCCTGGACATTGGCAGAAAAACTGGTGGTCGAGAACGTTACGCCATCACCCCTCATCCCTCTGCCAGACAATACAGGCAATGAAAATTTTCTACCACCAGGATTTGAACCAGCGTACCTCTGAGTCGAGTGCCACTGAAAAAATGTACATCAACAACCTGGGCCAGAGATGTGGGTTTTAGTGTGATACTAGTCCAAAAATAGATATGAATTGTTATATATTGGAGTCCTGGTAAATATTTTGTTGAAAATTACATTCTTTTGCATTTTTTATACCTAATACTTTTTCCTAAATGAAAAAAAATATTATTACTGAATGTGTTAAGAGACAAAAATATTGTTCCCTAATGTATTTCTAATGTTAATTCCAGAGCCACATGTGACATAAAACTATTGCTTGTAAAAAAGTGTGCAAAAAATCATGAAGTTGTACTTTCATATGAAATTCAAATATGTTGTGTATAATGCAAACAAAATTAAAGCTCACAAATTTTATTATTGGACATTTACCAGAAGAAAAAAGAGGCAAAAAAGTAGAGTAGAGAGAGAAGAAAAGCATTCCTTTGTATTCCAGTTATATACATCTGAGACAGTATTTTAGAATTTATTGAATAATCTGATGGAAAGCTTTGAGACTTCCAGCCTGTTGTCAGAGTTGGAATACCACAAAGTTTTGGCAAGTGGCATACTCATTATCTGTACCATTTTCTTGCAGTGATGATAAATATGCAGTTTATAAAAATGTTCCAGTTTTTTAACATTGACACTTGATTTGAAACCAAAGAACTTTTCATGAAAAGTACATGCTGGAGAAACCTAGAAAGAGATTCTTGCTTAACTGATGCATACATTGAATTAGAGTGATGGATGATATCAGTTGACTGTCATCATTGTGTGAATTAGAGGAAACAGATATATTTCATGTGAAAGTTAACAATAGTAATAATAATGTTATAAAAGTAAGTGTGGTGTGTCTGTATGTGCCACAAAACTTTGCAAGCAAATTTTCCAGCCCCCTGCGAGTTGCATAGTATGGTAACTTTTCATCTCCCTTCCATGAAGAAGATGTTGTTTAGGATCTGTAGGGGTTAATTATGAAGAGATGAGTGTCTTAAAATGGAATTTGTACATGTAGACATAAAAAATGTAAGTGTGATGTGTCCATACATGGTTTTATAACTCCACCGTACCCTCCTGCACCATCATGGAGGCTATGTGGTTCGTTAGTCCTCCATCCCCCATTATGAAGATTTGGTTTGAAACTGCAGAGGTTGGGTTCGAAGATATGGGTGTCAAAAGAGGGCATCACACCAGTGGACTTGTTATGGAAAGATGGTGAAGCAGTGTGGAATTGAGTGCTGAAGTGGCTGAGACAGGCCAGATTGTTCTTTCCGGAATGTTGGGGAATGGTGCATAATGTTCCAAAATGGTACAGAATCTTCCAAAAGATTCAAGAATGTTCTAGGTCTTTGAGGTAATCCAAAATTAATGGGAGGTGCATTATTTACACATTCTGGATGTTTCTGGTAAATGCTTCCAGTTGTTCCAAAATCAACTCTAACGGATGAAATCAGTGCATGTTTGAAATAATCATTTCTTTATCCTTGAGTGAAGAAAGTACAAGTATGAGAGTGCAACTTTCAAATGATGAAGAAGTGAAACTTTTGTCAAAAACTTTCCAGATTAGTGGAGCACTCATCCAGTTGATTATGCAACTGCCCATATTGAACCTACAAATTGTTTATGTAATATCGTTAACAGTCCAAATGAATTAATAGATAGTGTTTCCCTGAAAATTGTTCACAATTATTCAAGTTGGTCATTTGAAGAGCGATTTTAGCAATAAGAAATGAAATAGCGGACAATATTAATTTAAAAACTTATAACAAGAAATGGCCATGAACAGTTATCAAACAGTGTAATTGAAGCAAAAAGAATATTAGGCAAACGTAAAGGGAAAACAGCATTTACTGTTATGATTCTGCTCGCATCTACCTAACTGCCATTTAAAGACTGCAATTTCCATTAGTATAGCATTTATTGTCACTATAACTAAGGCTCTATCACTGTAAGACAAAAGTTAAGATGTTGTGGTATTATTTTGAAAGAAGTGTGGCTTGCATGTCCAGAATTAACATTCCAGTTTCAAAATGCTATAGCAGGAGAACTGCTGCTCAGAATGATGTCAATTTTGAACAGCATATTATTGATGCAGGGAAAAACGTATTGGAATGAAAATTTGACCAATAAATGGTGCTGTAAACATAAGAAAATACACACTTGACTATCTCCATAAAGGATCTGACACTGCTGGTAAGCTCTTTTACAAGAAAGTTCTGGGCACTGAAGGGTATAAAAAAAGGTATTGGTCCAAAGTATGCTAAGGGCTAGGAGAAAAATGAATACAAAATTTTTTGATGGCAGTGTGGAAGAAGGAGGAAAGCATTTGGTTCGATGTCTGTCAGAGACTTGGCCACAGCATTGCAGGAGGGGCCGAGTGTAGACATGCAAACATGCAGTGCACAGAGAATTGCTTGAATGTTGGACATACCTACAAGTATAGTGCATGAAACTGTATGAAACATCCTTGCAGTCCTACCCATATAAAAGCACCCGTGTTCAGGAATTACTTCCTGCTGACCTGCCAGCATGATAAATGGTATCCTGCTGACCTGCCAGCATGATAAATGGTATCCTGCTGACCTGCCAGCATGATAAACATTCACTCTGGAATGTCTTTCTTGCACGGAAATCGACAGTGAGTGGGCATGGAACATTCTGTGAACAGACAAAGCTCAATTCCATCTCCAAGGATGTCAATACTCAGAATTGCAGAATATGCCCAACAGAAAATCCGCATGCACATCAAACTGTACCACTTCATTCTGCAAAGCTGACTCTGTGATGCAGGTTGACAGCATTGTTTACCATAAGGCTGTATTTTATGGGGGAGATGAACCTTGGGAGCCTTGTTACCTGTACTGTCACTGGTAAATGCTGTGAGAGTCTTGCGCACCAATGTCATTCCAACCTTTCAACACTGTTGATGTGTGGGTAGGATCATTTTTATACAAGATGGTACTGCTCCACACATTGCATGGCAAGTGAAGTGGCTGGTGCAGAGGCAGTTCAGAAATGCTAGAATTATCAGCCATCATTTTCCTGCAGCCTGCATGTCAAGATCACCTGGTCTTCATTTACATGACTTCTGGTTGCAGTGTTATCTGAAAGATATTGTGTTCAGTTCTCCAGTTATGATTGTAGCTGAATTGAAGGCACTCATTGCACAACACATCCTGAATGTGTCCTCTGAGACGCTCCGACCTGCTGTAGGACATGCTGTTTCTTGATTTCAACTTGTGGCAGAAAATGATGGACAGCATGTTGAATACATCTTGTGCCAGTCTCAAACAGTTATAAATCAATGTCATTTTTATGGACAGTTAAAAACTGAGACCATTTTGCTGTTTGTGTGTTATTTGGCCTCAGGAAAATTAAAAACCAATTTTTTCCATCTGATGTAGTACAGCATTGCCATGGTAGATGCTTACCTTGCTAACAGTGCTACAAGTTTACATTTAGCAGCTCCCTATACTCATTTTAGTTATTGGTCCTACAGTTAAGAAATTTATTGATTCACTCAATATTTTCTCTTCCATCTTCCTTACCATCTGACTTCTGTAAGGGCTGAGAGGTTGACACTTAGATCCACATCTGTGGGAAATGTACATTTAATACAACTGATAGTGCACCTATAAATTTGAGGTCCCTACGAAATTTTGATCCAGTCAGCAGTTAAGCCCTGAAGAATCCTCCTGAATGTGGTGATGAAACAGCAGTGAGTAGTTTTACACATTGACCACAGCCTCCAAAAATGTGATGTTTTAAGTGAAATAAACATTAGACCACAAAAGCTTCCTCTTTTGTATGACTTGGTGTCTGCACTTGATATTCAACATTGTTTTATATTTGTAGGATATGTGCTCCCATTTCCACAGTGAGGTAACAATACCACAACAAGTAACAACGGAAACAACTGCAATTACAAAAATACAGCAAAACTAATATCTCCATCAGTCTGTTCATTGCAGATCTTCACTGTGTTAACAGAGCAGTGGTTGCCGAGTTTGATAAATAGGCAGGTTTGGAAGTGTTTAGGTGCAGTTCAATTTGATACATACAAATTGTCAAAGGAATTATTATCACAAGACATTACTGTGATCTGTCTCTCATTACCTCACTGTCAACAGGACATTAAACTCTTAATCTTCTATTCCTTACGTCAGTATGCTGCTGTACATATTTTTTGTAGCCATAAATCTTTAAAGCAGCTGTTTCTGATTGTGTATTGTACTCAGTTTACAGGTTACAGCAACGATTATGCTTGCCAAAGAAACTATACAACCTCTAGACCTTCAGGAGGTGCCATATTTGGATTGAAGACCTTTGAACCAATGAATAGAAGTGGTGGTGGTGGAGGTGGAGGAACATTTGTCTTCCTTGTAAGTTATAGTGATTCATTGTAATGTAATATATCTCCTTAATATAAAACCCCGAGTTACCTTTTTTATTATTTTAATAGAAACTTAAAATCCCAAGTATACTCTGGCAACTTAAGAACAGACCTTTAAAAAAATGAAACCTCACTTATATCCATTTCAGCACTGATAGTTAAGTGTTCATTTGCTAGAGGGCATCTGGTCCTACATTTGTAGCCTACCTGTCTTTTTTGGTTGAGGTGATTGCCGCTAGCTATCATCTTTACTGTATGCTGTTTTGGATATTCAAAAGGATGGCTACAGTGATCCTGAGTTTGACATTGAATTTGGTGGCCCAGAAAGTGAAGAAGAATGTGATGTTACTTCATTACATAATGAAAGAGATGACAGTTTGTCAGTTGAGTAACAAGTGTTCATCAGTGGTACGACATAAATACATCCACTGTGCTCCAGTCAACTCCTCTGAGGTTTATGTTCACAGGAAACTATTGTGAAATACATGGTTAGGCTTCATGGCTACACAGAAACTAAAAAATGACTTCAGGTTTTAGGATATTTTAATCAAAATGCAGTGCACAAGTTTGGTAATCTTCAGAATTTTGTGACTCATTATTTTCAGCTTTAAAAGTTGTCTTTACTTGTTTATCTGTAATGTCATTCATTACATGATGTTCTTTATTAACAAAAAATAATTTTTTTTGGAGCATAATTTGAAAAAATATTAACATAAGGGGTTACTGCAGTGCATGTTAAGGGAATACATTAAATTAGTTTCTTTATGCTGGGTCCAGTTGACAGTGAAATTTGGAATAATTAGTGATGATGCAAAAGATGATGATCCTTAACTTTCCACATTTCTCTGAAAATGTTTTGACTTTTCATGCTTTGAATTAATTGTAATATATATTTTTCTTTGTTTCTAATGTATAAATAGTTATTTGTATCATTAATTTAAAATTAGTAAAAATTAATTACAGTTTGCTAACTGATGAAGTGTATTCACAAAAACTAACTACCACGAAGACAGGGTTCCTAACAATTGCACTAACTGTCGCTATCTCGTGTTGTACTTCTCATACTCCTCATTAAAAACCATATTATTACCTTGTAAGACCTGAGTTTCTCCTGGTGTGTACAGTGTTCAAATAACTTACAGGAATGCAGCTGGGTGATGTCATTGACAACCGCTGGAATTTTGACAGTAGCACTCCCTGCCACTGACAAGGCAAAACTGCAGGTTTGACTTGAATATGGTAAGGTGTGCTCCTTTTGAAATATCAGCATTTCTCAACGATGTCACCCAGCTGCATTCCTGTAAATTATTTGAACATTATCACCTTATTACTCTTCCATATACTTCATTATAAAGCCTAATCACATACCTCAGTATTGCATTAAATACATCATCACATTATATACTTCAGCTTCAGATCCCTGCTTTGCCTTACTCACCAAAATGACACTTCATGGTAACAAATAAGAATACCTAATATTGATAACACAACAGACACCACATAAATCAAAGCATTATTTCACTGTAAATAATACATTTTTCTTACTCAAGCCTGAAGGGCTACACAGTAATACATTTTACTTAAAATACAACTTATTACAGGCAGTTCACTTTAACTTGAACAAATGACATTAATATTACCCTCCAATATGTATATAAATGGCAGTGAATTTATTATTTCTGCTACTGCTGATGTAACATACAGTTCTGTTAAATTTTCCCATAAAATTTTCAGATGAATTCAAGATTCTTTTATATTTTGGCTTACAGTAAATATAATATTATTTTTTAACTGAAAGAGGTATATTATTTTGTCCACGCTTCTATCACAACTAGATTTCCAAACACAAAATAAATAATTTTTCCCATTAAATTAACAGACACTTAAATACTCTTTGCTTTCATCCTTTTAGGTAAAGTTAAAAATAACAAAAAAAATTCTAATTACATGTGAATGAAAGCCTCAAACCCAATACTGTTAGACACTGCAAACTTATTGAAAACTACCTTTTGCACACTCTTTAGTTTGTTGTCACCTTTGAAAATTTTAGATATATCAATTATTGGGAATGCCATGACAGTTTGATTTAGTTTTGCAAAGTCAGTCTTTCCAACCTTTCATACTCTACCTACCTGCTGTAATTGTATTCACATTACTTTCAAATACTCGTACTTTATTGACCATTTCAAATGTTTTATATTACTTTTCAACCTTGCATTCTGTCACAATGTGACCTACTTTATCAACACTTACATTTGCAATTTCCTCACCTATTTCTACAGGGTGTATATGACCCAGGACAACCGGGAGATCCAGGAAAAACCCAAGAATTTTTTCATGCGGGAGAAAACTGTTAAAAAAAAAAAAAAAAAAAAAAAAAAAAAAAAAAAAAAAACGGGAATTTATTAGAATTCAGGGAACTTTTCATTGTTTTAGTTTTCAGTTAAATTTTTGCAACTGTCTGGTAAGAACCAGTACTCTAACAAAGAATATTACTGTATCTCGCTACTGCAGAATAATACTGCAGCAATAAAACACAAACGAGAGAAAAAAAAACGAAAATAAATCTTAAGTTGCAATGGAAATGCACCATATACAACTACGAAACACAGTGCCTCATACAAGTGTCTGCTAACAGCAAAATGTGTCAAAGGCTTTAGGAAGACTATGCAATGCTTCATAACAACAAATTGCCTCCGATGAGCGCGACGTCACAACTGTTTACATTAGATTCGTTTGAGCGGTTGCGTGGGAGCTTATGTGCATGTGCAATTGAGTCGCGTGTGAGTAGTACCTTCTCCTACTTCTGGCTACAGAAGTGTGGCAGTTAGCTATATAAGCAAAAGCAGCTAGCAGCCAGATGCTATCCGGAAAATTTTTACTGGTGCGCCTAAGCTACCAGATTCACATATGCGCAACAGGCCTGGAACTAGGGGGCGGGGTCAAACAGGGGTATCTGCCCTGGGTGGCAGATTGGGGGGGGGGGGGGGGAGGGGCAAATTCATATTATTGAGGAAAAAGACCTTGTTTCACAAAGCACCTAGCATCCTGCGTACGTTGGTCTACTGATTACTCATCTGATTTTGAACAAATTCTAAGTTGATTTCTGAATGAATCATACGTTGATTTTTGAATGCATGGATAGCGTACATGATGTTTCTGGCAGGGGAATCCCCATCGCATCTAGAAGTAAACTTACCCGCAGACAAAAGCGGATGGGTCTATATGAGCTGAGCGGAATAAAACCGAATGGGTGAATGCCAATTGCTGTTTAGGTGATTGACTGTGTTTGCAAATGATCAGCGTTGTTATAATTACTAGAGAATTCCATAGATTCAGACTACCAGAGTGGAAATAAATGACTAACAGGAGTATGTATTGTCTTCTTCGTGTATCCAAGAGAATTAAATTTTGACAGAAAAGTTTTGGCCAGACCGCTACACTACTAAGGGTCAGTTACACAGTCCCCGGCTAGCAGCCGCTAAAGTTCTATTCTGGGAGTAGCCTGGAAAATGCGTTGTACCAATAGGTAATAACGACTAACCAGAGAATAAATGTGGGATAACTAAACTGGTGATTGTGGCAGGGTTAGTGAAGTTAACCAGAGAATAAGTTTTGACACTGGCCGGAATGGTTACAAGATTAGTGATGACAAGATTGTTTGTTAGAAAGAGGAAAGAGAAGAAACAGGGACTCACACAAATTATAAAAGAATATGATGATTCCAAATTTATATAAAAATTTTGTACTGCTAGTTTTCGATCTGATGCTTCAGAAGCTAGAGAGTATGAATGAAACATGAAACTATTTCCTAACATAAAACTTTTTGCTATTAGTAGGCCTAATAGGCATTTGATATTGGTACTTCATGAATTATATTCTGTCATGTTATAAAAATGACCATTTGTGCGAAAACAGTCTCGTTTATTTGGTGTGTGTAACAATTGCTGCAATATTAGGCGGGCTTATTTCATTTTATCTAGCAGACAGTGACAAAATACACATAATCAGATCGAAAAACCACATCAGTCTTGGGTAATATTTTTATTAACAGCTTTTCTAGTATTAGAAAATGACATTTCATTCTTTCATGTAGCAAAATGTTGCCAAACTTTGATGAGGTAATAGATTCTTTCCCAGAAAGGAAAGTATGCCACATAAAGCTGTGGCAAGATTAGAGAGAAAAAAAGCTAGGACTTGAGGATTGAAGAAATGTATACTGTCCTGCTTGTGTCTTGTCTTTACTAGTTTTATGTCACACAAAACAGCAAGTTATTAGCTAATAGGCAGTAAAGACTGCAAATTTTCTGAAGAGTTCTTGCCCTGCTGGTTACAAATAATCCCATCCAGTATTAATATCATCTAGTATTTTTTTTTTAAAGAGGGGCAGCATGTCAAACCGGGCAACTGGGAGCAGGAGAGGCACCACAGGAGATATTAATTTCCACTGGCCTGAATATAGTTTGATGGCATCCATTACAATTACACGTCTGAATTCCACAGAGCGAAATACCAAGGCATGCGATGGAAGAATGCTGTGTGAAGAGGCGTGGCACTGCACTTCGGCACACTTACGACCAAATAACATGTCTTATGTTCCCCCAAACATATATGTTTTATGTATCAGACTCTTCAGAAAGATGTGCACTATAGAATGAAGATATTTTTGAAAAGTCGATTTTTTAAACATTTTGCATCCTACCTCAAACGCTCGAGGGAGGAAGAGTGCCACTATCTAATACTGCTGTGGTTAGGAAAAAACGTAGATCCAGAGCTGATGCACTGAGCAGTCTGAGTTGTAGTGGGGAGGTGGTAGTCTCCATGTGGCCCGTGTTTACGTTAAGTGGTTTTGCTGTTTCCTCTTCATTTGTTCCTCTCACTTCAAATGAAAACAAAATGGATTTCTGTGGCCAGGAGCTATCAAGTGAATTAAAATACATTCACATAATTATGGAAGGGTCTCCCGCATCATCCCGTACGCTCCTAGGAGTATGGGACCTCATCATCATTGTCATCAAAATATGTTATTAGTTTCAGATTTCATTTTGCTTTCACCTTTCTGACAGTCAAGCATTAATTGCCCAGCAGAACAATGAAGTTAAAAGAAATTTGACTGTTATTAATCTTTTCCGCTGAGGCAGTCAGTTTATTTGAAACAAAGTGTTTAATTCCACACTATTGGCTAGTTTCAACTGTTCGCTGTATTTAAAGTTCACATTTCCATCTTCTAGCACATATGGAATTATGCCATAATAAAGAACCAAACATGAGATAAAACAGTACTGGTACTCCAAGAAAATTTTCATCTGAATCTGGAGGTATGAATGTGCACTTTAAGCTGAATTATGCATTTTAGTTTGGTCCACAAAATTCCCAAACTCTTAGATTATACTCTAATGTCTTGTTTCTTTTATGACTTAATGTAAGATGTTTTAATGTTTTAGACATATGAACATACGGGCTTCCTGCGCCATTGTAGCTGCGCAAGCGTGGTGATGCCTGTTACCTGGCGCACTCTGACATCTGCTCAAGTGAACCTATTTGTAACAGGTCGCAGGAAAATATTCCGAATGGTTGTTTGAAAAGCGTACTTTCAAAGTAAATTTCCTTTTACGCAAGATGAACTCTATACACGAATGTCCGATGAATTACTTAAATCACAGAGCATTTGGGTCTCATTCAAAAATCAAATCTTTGAGGATGACCATTTAGAATATTTTCAAGCCCAGAAGATCAGACATTTATGTTGTTGTTAAAAATTTTACTGGCACATTTGTGTGATGTATCTTAAAATGTGACACGCGCAGAAAATATCAACAGTATGTGTGAAAGCTTAGCTTCTCTTGCAGCTTATTAATCTTAGAGACCATTATTATACATCTACATCTACATGGTTACTCTGCAATTCACACTTAACTGCCAGGCAGAGGCAACACTATGTATATTAATTTGAACCATTACCTTTTCCTATTTGTGTCTTCGCACTACCTAACAGTGATGTTGCTATTGGCTGACTACATCAAGTGTCCTATGCTCTGAATATCCACTGTCATTGGCTGGTGAGATCGCTTGACATGAGCTGTGACTGTCGTACAAAAGTGCATCGCAATCTCGATTTTGAATTTGAATTTATACTTTCGTAATATGAAAATATGCAGTTTATGTGTTGCTGCACGTCTCGTTTTCTAAAGTGCTGGGAAATTCTATGCCAGTGTATAAAACCACAACCATTGAAAGGATTGATAAGTTTGACAGTTTCGAGGAAGAGTATAGTGTTACTTAACACAGAAAAAGTGTGTTTTTAACCGGGAAATCTGGGAAAAATCCGGGAATTTTTTTCCTCTTCCATGTATACACCCTGTTCTACGTTCATTATCTTAACATTATCTATTTTGTCTGTTTGGGAAGTCATCTCATTACTATCATTATCAGATCAGATTTGCCCTACTTCAGCTAACTCAGCCTTACAAGAATCAACAACAACTTGAATGCCAAATTTTCTTTTACATTTTCGAATATATTTATTTATTTGTCCACTATACCTTGTTGGTACATCGAATGTACATAAGATATTGGACATCATTTAATCTTTTTCAAGCAGACTTTTATTGAATCTCTCCTATTGTTCATATCTTCAATATAACTGCAGAAACCAGCTTTCAATCTTTTTGAATGTCAAGGTAATGTCATATTGTTACTGCATACCAATGCCAGTACTGTCAGAGTGCCGATTCATTGGTATATTGTTTCACCCAGCTTATAAAATTTGCCGCAATGTGTAGCTAACATCTTCAGTATTGATGCTCAGCATTTCAATTTACATGTACATAAATAGTCATTGACTTTCAAATGTCATTGCTGTGAAATATTGATGATTGATACTCTGCTACTGCATTGTTGATTTGTTGAAATTTTTGCTTTATAGTACTTGTTTTATTTTGTTATTTCATCCAACTTTTTTGTTTTTGTGCAATATTGTCATTTAATGTTGTTTCTGTCATATTATTCGTTAAGTTAATGTTTGCAGTTTGTTTATTTTGTTTGCTTTTGCGATATTTTTATAAAAATTTGTCCAACAATGAAAACTGTGTTTTAATGGAAAATACTAGTGATACAGAAGATTTTAGAGAAGGTAGCATGGTTTCAGAAACCAACAGTGATGTTCTTGCTGGTATATTGATTGAAAGCGAAGACAGAATTAAAAATATACAGTATATTGGAATAATTGTACCTGAGACATTACAACCACTACCACATCTATTTTATGAAGTGCCTGGAACACAGCACATCCCACCAATGGAATCTTCTGTAATTGAATATTTCCATTTATTTTTCACTGCAGCATTACTTTAACTAATTATGACCAAAAAAAAATCACTCAGCTAAGCAGTTTATTTCTATTCATGCTGCTGCTGCTACTTTGTCCAGCCTGTATGAAAATGCAAGAATGTCACAGTCGCTGATGTAAGAGGTTTTATAGCATGCTTACTGAATGTGGAGCTCAGCAAAAGACCTAAATTGTTTTCATACTGGAATATAAATCCTTCAAAAGCATTTCCATCCTTTGACAAAGTGTACTCTGCTCCAAAACACAAGTGTTATGTGATACAGAAATGCATGCATTGAGCAGATCATGATGTACTGTACAATTACATTATTTTACTCAGAAATGTGTATAGAATTTGTGGACAGTAGTGAGTTTCTTTAAACCAAAAGTGGTGTTAATTATATGGGAACAAAATCCAATTTATATTATTAAAAAGAATACTTTTTATTTCCTCATATACAAACAATTTAAAGTGAAAAGAGTATGACAATCTGCTGTGCCATAATAAATTACATACTTGCATGCATTACTATTTTTGCCCAGTTTTTAATTTCTGCCCAGTTTTGAGTTCATTTCCATTCTTAAATTGTCAGATTTTGACTTTGAACTACTGATGTCACTTTGAAGACTATCAGAAATTTCTTGACTGATTTCTCTCATCTCTACCCTTGTACTATTGATGTCACTTTTAAGCTCATGACTGTTTTTGTCTTGTTTTACATTCAAAATGTCATATTTTAAATCCAGCATATTAAATAGATCACTATTTACATAATTCAATAATGGCAATAATCACTCATTTGCTGCAACTAATATGGTATTTGGTATTTCCTGTTCTACTCAATCAAAAAAAGTTTTGTATCACCCCGGTTCCCAGAATTCCTGAAGATAGATGTTGACTGTGGATATTGTATCACAGACACAGTCCCTTTGACTGTTCAGAGATGTCACTAAACCTGCCCAAAGATGTAAACAACCATGTATGAGCAGCAGCTGTTAGACGGAGGGGACTGACATTCCATCAGTTCCAGTCATTCCACCAGGAAGGAGGTACACGGCTCGTGTCGTCTGTAGTTAAACCATGCCTAGACAGTCAATACCAAGATTCAGTTGCGCCCGCATTGTCAATTTGTGCCAGGAAGGGCTCTTAACAAGAGAAGTGTCCAGGCATCTAGGAGTGAACCAAAGCAATGTCGTTCGGACATGGAGGAGATACAGGGAGACAGGAATTGTCAATGACATGTCTCGCTCAGGCTGCCCAAGGGCTACTACTGCAGTGGTTGACTGCTACCTACCGATTATGGCTCAGAGGAACCCTGACAGCAACGCCACCATGTTGAATAATGCTTTCCATGCAGCCACAGGACGTCGTGTTACAACTCAAACTGTGCATAATAGGCTGCATGATGCACAACTTCACTCCTGACGTCCATGGTAAGGTCCATCTTTGCAACCGTGACACCATGCAACGTGGTGCAGATGGGCCCAGCAACATGCCAAATGAACTGCTCAGGATTGGCATCAACTTCTCTTGACCAGTGAGTGTCACATATGGCTTCAATCAGACAATAGTCAGAGACGTATTGGGAGGCAACCCGGTCAGGCTGTATGCCTTAGACACACTGTGCAGCAAGTACAGCAAGGTGGAGGTCCCCTGCTGTTTTGGGGTGGCATTATGTGGGGTCAATGTATACCGTTGGTGGTCATGGAAGGAGTCATAATGGCTGTATGATACATGGATGCTGTTCTCTGACCGATAGTGCAACCATATCAGCAGCATATTGGTGAGCCATTTGTCTTCATGGATGACAATTCATACCCCCATTGTGCACGTCTTATATGAATGACTTCCTTCAGGATAATGACATCGCTTGACTAGAGTGGTTAGACATGAACCCTATTGAACATGCCTGGGATAGATTGAAATGGGCTGTTTATGGACAACGTGACCCACCAACCACTCTGAGGGATCTGATGCTGAATTGCCATTGAGGAATGGGACAATCTGGACCGACAGTCCTTGATATACTTGTGGATAGTATGCCACGAGAAATAGAGGCATGCATCAATGCAAGAGGACATGCTATTGGGTATTAGAGATACCATTGTGTACAGGAATCTGGACCATTACCTCTGAAGGTCTCACTGTATGGCAGTACAACATGCAATGTGTGGTTTTCATGAACAATAAAAAGGGTGGAAATGTTGTTTATGTTGATCTCTATTCCAGTTTTATGTACAGGTTCCAGATCTCTCGGAACCGAGGTGATGCCAAACTTTGTTTGATGTGTATAGATATTCTTCTAGCTGTACTTTTAGTTTTACATCCATATCACTCAGTACTCATGACTGACTAGCATATATTTCAGTGTCTCAGCTTTGAGCCTACTTGCAATGTTGTGCTACTGTCAGCATACAGTTCACTCTTAACAATGAAATAATTTTTATCATTAAATTCTAATCTGTGCTCCCATCATCAAACACACAGTTTACAACTTCTCTGACACTCATTTTAGCAATAATTACAGAACACTGAACAAAATAAACACTTTAGTCTTAATTCTTGGTGTGTTTTATTGCTCTTAAAGAATTTTCACCCCCTGCCAGGTTAGTTTGTGTACCTCAAGATGCCTCCCTGTTAGACAATGCTATGCTAATATTGTACCAATATCTTTGGCTTTCACTTGACTGAAGTCCATTCCAGTATGGTGCTGTCCGTGATATTGCTCATATATATGTACTGTTTCGTTTTCACATATCAACAGTTCCAGTTATTTTTTTACTAATAAAAGCATTGCAAACCATTGAAGTATTTATGTCTCAGTTGTTGTGACTCACTTATTTTCTGTCTCCTGCCACTGTTTTTTAACCATTGTTTGTGTATATAATGCTACCATTTCCTTGACTTAAAACTTTTTGTGAGTTCATTTCCCTATGTCTGTCTTACCCAGTATCCTTAACCTGATTCATCATATGTAAGTTTGCTCACCTGGTACAGTGCCTTCAATAATTATGTACTTGGTTGGCGATGGTTTCTTTGCACTGTTGAAGGATCTGATGAATATAATTCACGTTATGTACACCACACTACAGTAATTAATTGTTGGTCTCTTCATAATATTTGTAATCAGTTATCCTTGTCTAATGATCACCTTTGTCACAGGCAATAGTCTAACTCTTTAGACCAGGTTTGCAAACTACATTCATTAGTGCTTTATGACACAGTTCTGTAGTTCAGTTTTCAGTCACAGAATATACATGTTGATGGCTAAATACAGAATGATTCACACAAATAATCTCATCTATTAACTGTACAATTTGCTAGTTTACTACATATTGTTGATATTTTGGTATCTAGTCACAGTCTGTCTCAAATCTTTGTATATCACTCCTATTTACAGAGATGAATAAGATTAAAAATCAGAATTTATTATTACATTTTAAATGCTAATGTAAAAGATAATAAAAACATAAAGAAACAATAGGCAAAGAAGGAAGTCTGTTTAACTATGACCTGCATAACAAGAAAATATCCAAAATAAGAGATCCTACTTTACTTCTGTATACACAAGGATTCCCAAAGGCTGCCAAAAAGTATTGAGAGTAGAATAATTAACAAATTATTTTATTGAAAGCAGGCATGTTTGGAATTAGATAAATTTGATCTTCAAAACTGTTAAAGTGCTGTATCACCTCTTGATCTATTGGTAAATATCAAGCATTGAAGATGCGAATTCATGAGTTATAGATCTAGTCATTCCTTTAGTTTTTAACTATTTAAGATTGGAACATTCTAGATCATGAAATTTTTTAATACAAATTAATTTTGAAATGTTAAGTTTTTGGAAAAACTAAAATGTGTGTTGTAAAAAAAGCAGGATGAGGTCTTTTGTATGAGCTGTGTTACTTTTGATGTAAACAGCTACTTGCATACAGAAAATTTCACCTTTGCCTGATTTTCATGTACCAGTACAATAAGCCATGAATATTCCTTTAAGGATAATGTTTCCATGCTAACCAAATGTACTATTTTTGTAATGTGCTACCCAGGCAGTGGAGTGTCACTAGTTAGTTTCAGACGAAAAACCAAGTGGCTGAAAAGAACCGACCCATCAACAATGTACGAACAGAACCTGAATAGCAAACTGAGAGAAATAACCAAAAACTAACATGCCACTGTGTGTGAATAGTAATACTAAGTGAAAGATTAGAAAACATGAAAACAGCTGATCATGGAATGAATATGGATTTTCCTGTTGCCTACAATGCCAGATGGTTTTGTCATCTGATGCTGTGTCCATGCTGCCCACAGTGTTGCCATTAAACTATATAACTCTGAATAGCCAACATTGCTATGATTATCTCACTACCAGTGTCCAAGTCTGACAGTGATACTAAAGCTCTCTCACCTTTAACAGGTGTGTAGGATCAGAAATGACCAGATCCCGGGCAAGGGGAAGCATTCTGCAGGTAGCCCTGCAAGTGTTACCATCCACATAGCATTCTGTTCAGTTGCTGCCTGGACCACAAGAGACTATGATTCCTGCCAAAGAGCATGTAGAGGAACTTCGGCTGAAGTTTAGAAGAGTAGTTGACCAAGTACTAGTTAGACATGAACACTTGACAGCACCAAAATAGGCTACCTCTTAGAATTAAGTCCAGCCATCTGCACAGTCTGGCAACACTCTTGGACAAGGGAATGTTGGATTCCACTCGAGCTGCTACAATTCTGTGATGACTCTTGTTGTAGTGATAACTGCATTTTGGCTGTCTACTAAATTTGTCAGTCTGATGGAACTTCAGAGATAATGTGCTTCATATTGTAACTCACCAATAATAATAAAACTTTCAGCGAAAGAGCTCATGGCTTCATCAAAGTCAGAACAGTTCATGTTTGAGGGTTCCCTTGCCCTACAGCAGTCACCGGCAACCAGCCTCCTGCCACCATCTGCGTGATGCCAGCCACTATCTGACCGGGTGAACACAGTGTGGCACATCATGGGTATGTTTTTGCTCTCACATTGCTAAACATAAAATGGCCTGTTATTGTAGTTTGATTTTACACATGAAATAACTTCAATAAACTGAGTGTGCAGTTACACAAGTATCATAGGTCACTATAAGTGTATTACTAACTGCCATTTTCTTATTTGAAGTTTTAGTATTTGTCTTGCAGTTATGAACTGGATTTTTCATACTTGAAATTTACAAACATTGCTTACATGTCGATAGGGCCGTAGGTGGAAAAAGGTCTAACATTTGCAACATGTTCACATTGGATGTAATAGAGGGGTGGAGGCACCTGTGGTGGACGTACTTCTGCGAAGGAGATCATAGTGCAAAACACCCCTTTTGTGCCACCAGTTGCAAAATATTATCTGTTCTACCCTTTGCTTGAGGAGATGTCCTTTCTTAACACTCAGCTATTAATTTCTTCTTAATAAATTAACATAATCACAGATTGCATAGGAATGCCAAAGAAGTGAACTGATGACAAAAAAGCAGTGTTAGTTCGCCCTGTGACTTTTGCTGCTTTGGATTAGAGCACACTGTACTCCTACAAGTGACCACTGACCCTTGTGTATTAAATGAAAATGTAACACAAAGGTTAAATTGTGGCAGTTTATCATATTTGTAAATTATCAAGAGTTCTTCAATGTGAAAAACCATTTATGCCAGAATGACCATTCTTGAAACAAGAAAATACTTTTCTGATGTGATTTGTTCAATAGTACTTGCCGCCCCAAACATGACACAAATGTTTCTAGCTGCCTCCACTGCCTTGACCACTCTGTTAAGCTCGAAGTAAGCAATATGTCACAAATGTTAGACCTTTTTCCATTTGTGCCTCTATTTTATAACATGTAAACAATATTTGCAAGACTCAGGAATGCAATATCTATTTGTAAGTGCAATACAAATACTAGAACTTCAAATAAGAATATAACAGTAAATTGAAAAATACCCTCACAACAATCTAGGAATGTTGTATAACTGCCACGCGGGATTAGCCGAGCGGTCTAATGCGCTGCAGTCATGGAGTTTGCGGCTGATCCTGGTGGAGGTTCGAGTCCTCCCTCGGGCAGGGTGTGTGTGTTTGTCCTTAGGATAATTTAGGTTAAGTAGTGTGTAAGCTTAGGGACTGATGACCTTAGCAGTTAAGTCTCATAAGATTTCACACACATTTGAACATTTTGTTGTATAACTGCACAGTGTTCACTTGATTTATTGAAGTTATTTTGTATGGAAAATCAGTATACAATAAAAAACAATTTTATGTATACCAAAGCAAGAGCAGAAACATGTCAGTGATGTGCTGCGCATATTCCTTGGTTGGGTGGTGGCTGGTGTTAATTGACCTGTGGCATGGCCAGTTGCCAGTGCCTGCTGTAAGGTGGGGGCACTCTTGATCACAAAGAGGTCAGATTTTGATGCAGCCATGAGTTCTTTCCTGGAAAGTTTTGCTATTACTGATGTGTTACAAAATGAAGTATGTTATCATTGAGATTGCATCAGACTGATACCCTTAGTGGACAGCCAAAATGCAGAACTTTGTGACTGCATTGCATGATGTTACCTACTAGATCACAAGCAGATACAGCAGTGTAACAGTCTGAGTAGAAGACAACACTTCCTCATACTACAATGTTGCCAGATCATGCATATGTCTGAGTTTAGAATTTTGTGGGATGGCCAATTTTTGTGCTGTAGAGTGCACCTAGTAGAACAGCTTGTGATGGGTGGGGCTTTCCATGGAATACTGCCTCTGTAAAGAAACTTCTAAAGATGCAGCACTACTATTCAGTAATTATAAAGCAAAGCGTAGAATTACAGATAGATAAATGCTAAATGAAATATATATTACTGTTAAAATGGCAGTATGTGAAGTGCTCAACAACTGTTGTGACAGAATCTTATCAAAAGAGCTTTCACAAAATCCAAAGAAAATCAGGTCATATGTAAAGTCATGAATAACACAAGAACTGAAATTGTTGGTAACAAAACAAAAGTAGAAAGTTCTCAACATCATTTTCAAAATTTTCCAGTACAGACATTTTAGTGCTGCTGCTCTAGTTTAATTCTTCCACCACTAAAAAGATGAGTGATACAGATTTTATTTCAGTGGCTTTGTGAAACTACTGAAACTGCTAAAATTTTCCAAGGCCCCAGGATGTGATGGAATTGCTGTCAGATTCTACACAAATGTTGGAGTTGAGTTAGCTCCTCTTTTAACCATAGTATGCTGTAGATCCTTCAAACAAAAGAATTGTACACAGTGGTTGGAAAAAAGCACAGGTCACATCCATTTACCAGAAATGTAATGGAAGTAATTGACAAACAGCTGTCCAATATCAGTCATGTACATCTGCTGTAGGATTTCAGAACACATTCTGAACTCAAATGTAATTAGGTATCTACTGGGTGCTTGCCTGGAGACAATTTTTCATAGGGTGTAGTGACTAGTTGAAGTTTATTTTATATGTCAGTTCATTCCTTTATATCTCCTTCATCTGACAATGGAAGATTTTGTGAACTGATGTTTTTTTATTTATGGGGGGAATCAATAAGTAATGCAACGCAGTTTTTTCTTGGCCAGTTTCAGTTGAAAAAAATGCAGAATTTGTTGAGGGACATCATGGAATATTCCTGCTTCAGCAACTATAGATTCGTGAAGTTCCATTTGGTGGTCGCACTACACATAGCCTTAAAAGTGTCATATGTAACCGAGGTGCTTTCCAAGCAGAGAGGTTACCATTGAGTTTCTTTTGGCAGAAAAGCAGAGCATTGTAGATATTCATAGGCATTTACATAAGATCACATAAAACTGTCTGATCTCCGGTTTGCTGTCGGGTTGCACACCGCTGTCACTTCTGCAGTGTTAGAACAAGCGGACACTCCCATTTGAGGTGATCGATGGATCGAAATCAAATACCTCACAGTTCAACTGGCTGTCTCTGTTGGTAGTGCTGACATGGTACTCAAAGGTGTGTGCCTGCTGGGTTCCTCACTACGTAACAGATCATTCTACAGCATGGACTGTGCACCTTCAGACTTCCATCTCTGTGGTCCAATGAAGGATGCATGCTGTAGGAGGCAGTATGTGGATGATGTGGACATTATCGATGCTGCAAGACATTGGCTCCTATGTTAATTGGTAGAGAAGTACCATGCAAGCATACTAGCTCTCCCTGTAAGGTGATGTAAGGCTGTTGGACTGAAGTGAGAGTGGGGTATAAATGGTGTATTGAAATCCTGAATAAAACAAACCTGCTTTCAGAAGCAAAATGTGTTGCATTACTTATTCAACACTCCTTGTATATTATCATGTAAAATTGCATCCTGCACAGTAGGCCACATTTTTGCTGATTGTAAACACTGTCTGATATCAACTGATTCTCATGATAAGTGGTAATTAAAAGTTACATTTTATTGTGAACAAGTTAACACATTCTGCAGTTATGTGAGTGCTGAGCTCGTTTTAAGAAGAAATAACTAAGTATGTATATAAATCATACGCCTGAAGCACATTGCTAATTTTTATGGTTTTTTCAAGACAAAAATCAAAAGAGTATGTTCAACAGGCAACTTACATAAAACTGTCATATGGATGTACCACCCACTTCTGTTTTTGAAATTAAGAAAATTGTGTAGCCTCTCAAAACTAAACGCTCAGCTGGGTTTGAAGGTGTTGCCAGTCAAAATATAAAAAGACTTGTTCCTACATAATAAGCACTATCATTTTTGAATCTTTTTTGAAATACATAATACATTACTGGGGGCATTTTTCCAGAAAACTTGAAATAGTTTTTTTCAGCAAACTGTATTTGGGATTTTCATTGTTAGAGAATTGTTTCAGTTGCCAATTTATGCAAGTAGCCTTGTAATTCTTCCACCATAATTCATGTTTCAATTACTGCCAGTCCTTCACTATCATACCTAACTACTTGGTTTTTTCCTCATCCATAATTTCGACAGCTGTGACTATTTAGTGGAATTACATCAAATGTGTTCACTATCAGGAATCTCCATTATCCTGTTAGTAGAGTAGTTGTACATTACATGTCACTCCATGCTACACATTTATAGTTCATATGTTATATGAATTAAAAACAGAAGAGTCAATGGAAAATCACTGATACAAAAAACAACACTATTATTGATATATAAAATTTTAGTTTTTCTTATTTTTAAGGGAGTTTAACAGAATAATTATACAACAGAAAAGATTATGTGTGTAGTAGCTTTCCTATCTATGGAGAACCAGTTCTGTTATTGATTCTGAGAAAGAACAACATATGCAACTTTACACATTATGTAAAAATTATTTAATAGGATAGATAAAAAACATACTCACCAAGTAGCAGCAGAATACACACATAAAAGATGGTTGTAATTGGCAAGCTACCAGAGCCAGTGGCTCCTTCTTCAGGCAGAAGGATTGAAGGGGAAGGAAGAGTGGTGAAGGAAAAGGACTGGAGAGGTCTAGGAAAAGGGGTAGATTTTGGGAAAGTCACCCAGAAGTGCACATCAGTCGAGAAATACCGTACAGGATGAGAAGGAAAGACTGGTTAGTGGGGACTGCATTGGATGAGATTTGAAAACCTGAGAACTTAAAAGTGGAAGACAGGTTAATCTGTTGACAGAGATTGCTGGTTAAACATCATGCATAAGTTAATAAAAGTGAAAAGCTAAGTGCGTTGCACGTAACAGAGGTGGGAGGGGGTGAGGTGAAAAATAGATTGGAAAGACAATGAAAGATGTAGAAAACTAAAACGGAGTGAAGCAAAGAGTATTTATAGTGAAGAAAATCTGAGACAGAAAAAATTAATGCAAATTAAGGCCAGGTGGTAGGTGAGAACCAAGGACATGTTGTTTTGCTAGTTCCCACCTGCAGAGTTCTGAGAAACTGGTGTCTGGGGGGAGAATCTAGATGGAGCATGTGATGAAACAAGTGCCAAGGTCACGAATGTCATGTTGCCAAGCGTGCTCTGCAACAGGATATTGCGAGTTGCCAGTATACACCCTCTGCCTATGCCGATTCATGCTAACTGATAATTTAGTGGTAGTCATGCTAATGTAGAAGACCAGTGTTTACATGACAGCTGGTATATGACGTGTCATTTTGCAGGTGGCTCTCCCTTTGATAGTATATATTTTGCCAGCTACATGGGTGTTTAGGTGGTAGGAGGGTGCACAGGGCAAGTCTTCCAGCAGGGACAGTCACATTGGTAGGAGCCATAGGGTAGGGAGATGGGTGCAGAAGGAGCATAGGGTCTGATAAGAATATTGCAGACATTGGGAGGGTGACGGGAAGCAATTCTAGGTGTGGAGGGCAAAATTTCAGACAGAATAGATCTCATTTCAGGACATGATTTTAGGAAGTCATGGCCCTGTTGAACTAGCTGATTAACACATTCCAGACCAGGATAATACTGAATCACCAGTGGTGTGCTTCAAAGTTGTTTTTTGGAGGGATCAGCAGTACCAGGATTGGATGTGATGGCCCAAGAAATCTGCTTTTTAACTAGGCTGGTGGGTAATTATGTTCAGTGAAGGCTGAGGTCAGAATGGTGGTGTATTGCTGTAAAGAGTTTGCATCTGAAAAAATATGTTTACCTCGGATGCCAAGGTTGTATGGGAGGGAACGTTTGATGTGGAAAGAATGGCAACTGTCAAAATGTAAGTACTGTTGTTTGTTGGTAGGTTTAATGTTGACGGAATTGTGTAGCTGGTCTTTGGTGTGGATGAGATCAAAATCAAGGAAAGTGGCGTGAGGTGTGGAATAGGATCATGTGAAATTTAATTGGGAGAGGGTATTCAGAGATTCCAGGAATTTTAGCAGGTCAGCCTCACCATGAGTCCATATGGTAAAGATGGTCTGGTATCGAACACCTCGGGTTTCGAATCCCTGGCAGATGGCATGGACCTCGATTACCACTAGAGGTCTCTGCAGCCATTGCACCATAAGCCATGGCTGCACAGCGTGCTACTTTGCTTATTTCTGTGTATGAGTGGTCGTTGTTGATTCTGGGAGGTTTTCACTTGTGACCCTGTTGCTTCTTGTGTGTTGTTGTTCTTAGTGTCTGCTCGGTTGTCCGTTGTTGTTCATGTCCGTCCGGTTTGTTTATTCACGGGCTGTGCCCGTTTGGTCCCACCGCGTTTTTGTTCATGGCCAACCCCACGACCATTCCGGTCACAGTTACAACATTTTGGTGACGAGGATGTGAAGGTGGTAGTTGTTAGCATGGAGGTGAAGTTGGTCTGTCTTCTGGAGCAACAGCAGCAGCTCATGCAGCAGCAGCAGCTCCAGGTAGACACCTTACAGCAGTCGCTGCGGTTGCTAATGGACAAAGTTGATGCAAGGGACGCACTACCACAACAGCTTCTGAGTCCTCAAGTGTCCAATGCTTTCCCATGTCCGCTTTCGTTCCCCCCATTTAATGATGCTAAGGAAGACTGTGAAACATACGTACATTGGCTGAAGCAACATTTCACGGCTTTTCAAGTCATGGATGACACCATGCAGCGGTCGTTGTTTTTGTCTTAGGCCTCCCCAGACATGTTCTTTCTTCTCCCATCTGCCGACCACCACGGCACCATCTGGGGCATTTTCACCCTACATGCAAGTTTCAGGGGGGAGGTGTCTGGTTCCAAGTGCTGCGGGTTTCGAATCCGTGCCAGACGGCATGGACCTCGTTTACCACTAGAGGTCTCTGCAGCCGTCGTGCCATAGTCCATTGCTGCGTGTGCTCCTGGCCTGCGTATAATGTGAGGGCACCATGGTGGAGGCACGTGGTACCAGCAGCCAATAGCAACATACCCTATCATGTATTTAAGCGCCTGCCTCTCACTCAGTGAGGCAGTCTGATATTCGTGTGAGTCGCTGATATCTCGCCTACTGACAGCGTGTTACTTTGCTTATTTCTGTGGATGTTGTTGATTTCGGGAGGTTTTCGCTTGTGGCTCCATTGCATCTTGCGTGTTGTTGTTCTTAGTGTCTGCTCGGTTGTCTGTTGTTCGTATCTGTCCTTTCCTCTCCATCCATTTCATTTGTTCGTTGGCCACGCCCGTTCAGTCCCACTGCGCTTTTCTTCACGGCCAACCCCGCAACTGTTCCGTTCAGGGTTACAACAGATAGCATCAGTGTATCTAAACCAAATTAGGGGCTGAAGACTTATGGGTTATTCTTGGTCTGGGAGGCAGTGGTGAAGGCTGCGGGATGTTAAGGAGGTTGACCAAGCTCAGTTTGTAGGAGAGGGGTGGTGGTTGATGGTGTGGCTGTTTAGGGAGCTGCAGAGGGACAGGAAGGGAAACACCACTGTTCGGATAGTTTAGGGGAAGGTGGGATAGCTTTTTGAGGTGAAGTCTGGCATGCTGTTGCAGTTTGGAGTTGGCTTGACAGATGATACAATTCAAGGAAGTGAGGGGGCGCAGATAAGTGCAGGATATTGTAGAAGGAGAGAAGTCTGGTAGAGTGGAAATTGACTGATGAGGCATATAGGTCACAGGTTAGCTGGGTAAGAGCAAGAGACTGCTGTATTTGGAACTGTAAAAGAACCTGGTGTAGGTTAGGATTGCATCAAGAAACAGGGACTTTCAGTGTTAGGCCTTTTGGAGTAGCTCCAAGGGACAAACAGGTTTCAATAAACAGAATGTGGGATCTTAGTTTTAATAGTGCAAAGGCATGTTTTTGAAAAGAACAGAGGTAATAAGAAATTGGAATCATCATGACAAGAGGGGCACTTTGGAGACTTAGAAATTGTGGGGGTAGCAGAAAATAAATAAGTAAATAAGCAGATATATAGAAAGATAGAAAAACGGAAGAAAAGCAGGGAAAAACATCAGAAAAATTAGAAACATTCATACGAAAATCGTTAATCATAGGTAATGAGTGGGTGATCGATATGATGCGAAAAAAGTTATTGAAAAAGAAAAAAAATTGATATGGAAAGTTGTGAAAACAGAGGAAATTTTAAAAACTGGGTGAACAGAAAGCAAAAGTCATAGTAGTAAATGTAAACTACATAGCTTGGGAATTAAAGTGATATAAGAGGTGGCAATAAAAGTCAATCAGAGCAGTTTTCCAAAAAACAAAAGCATGAAAACATGAAAGAATAATGTTTAAACAAGATAAGTGGATGGTGGAAAAGAAAATAGCTGTCAAATTTGCGAATAAGCCGGTGGAAGACAATCAGGAGAAGGCCATGCAGTGAAATGAACTGTAAATTGTATGCAAGTTCATAAATAAAAACGGAATTGATATGTTGTTGTTGTGGTCTTCAGTCCTGAGACTGGTTTGATGCAGCTCTCCATGCTACTCTATCCTGTGCAAGCTTCTTCATCTCCCAGTACCTACTGCAACCTACATCCTTCTGAATCTGTTTAGTGTAATACTCTCTAGGTCCCACTTTACGAATTTTTACCATCTCCCCTTCCCTCCAATAATAAATTGGTGATCCATTGATGCCTCACAACATGTCCTACCGACCGATCCCTTCTTCTAGTCAAGTTGTGCCACAAACTCCTCCCCAATTCCATTCAATACCTCCTCATTAGGTACCGAGCGAGGTGGCGCAGTGGTTAGACACTGGACTCGCATTCGGAAGGACGACGGTTCAATCCCGCATCCGGCCATCCTGATTTAGGTTTTCCGTGATTTCCCTAAATCACCCCAGGCAAATGCCGGGATGGTTCCTCTGAAAGGGCACGGCCGACTTCCTTCCCCATCTTTCCCTATACCGATGACCATGCTGTCTGGTCTCCTTCCCCAAACCAACCAACCAACCTCCTCATTAGTTATATGATCTACCCATCTAATCTTCAGCATTCTTCTGTAGCACCACATTTTGAAAGCTTCTATTCTCTTCTTGTCCAAACTAGTTATCGTCCATGTTTCACTTCCATACATGGCTACACTCCATACAAATACTTTCAGAAACGACTTCCTGACACTTAAATCTATACTCGATGTTAACAAATTTCTCTTCTTCAGAAATGCTTTCCTTGCCATTGCCAGTCTACATTTTATATCCTCTCTACTTCGACCATCATCAGTTATTTTGCTCCCCAAATAGCAAAACTCCTTTACTACTTAAAGTGTCTCATTTCCTAATCTAAGGGACTGATGACCTTAGCTGTTTAGTCCCCCTTAAACATCCCAACAACCACCACCACCATCCTAATCTAACTCCCTCAGCATCACCCGACTTAATTCGACTACATTCCATTATCCTCGTTTCGATTTTTGTTGATGTTCATCTTATATCCTCCTTTCAAGACACTATCCATTCCGTTCAACTGCTCTTCTAAGTCCTTTGTTGTCTCTGACAGAATTACAATGTCATTGGCGCACCTCAAAGTTTTTATTTCTTCTCCATGGATTTTAATACCTACTCCGAATTTTTCTTTTGTTTCCTTCACTGCTTGCTCAATATACAGATTGAATAACATCGGGGAAAGGCTACAACCCTGTCTCACTCCCTTCCCAACCACTGCTTCCCTTTCATGTCCCTCGACTCTTATAACTGCCATCTGGTTTCTGTACAAATTGTAAATAGCCTTTCGCTCCCTGTATATTACCTTTACCACCTTTAGAATTTGAAAGAGAGTATTCCAGTCAACATTGTCAAAAGCTTTCTCTAAGTCTACAAAGGCTAGAAACATAGATTTACCTTTCCTTAATCTAGCTTCTACGATAAGTCGTAGGGTCAGTATTGCCTCACATGTTCCAATATTTCTATGGAATCCAAACTGATCTTCCCCGACGTCGGCTTCTACCAGTTTTTCCATTCGTCTGTAAAGAATTCGCGTTAGTATTTTGCATCCGTGACTTATTAAACTGATTGTTCGGTAATTTTCACATCTGTCAGCACCTGCTTTCTTTGGGATTGGAATTATTATATTCTTCTTGCAGTCTGAGGGTATTTCGCCTGTCTCATACATCTTGCTCACCAGATGGCAGAGTTTTGTCAGGACTGGCTCTCCCAAGGCCTTCAGTAGTTCTAATGGAATGTTGTCTACTCCCGGGGCCTTGTTTTGACTCAAGTCTTTCAGTGCTCTGTCAAACTCTTCACGCAGTATCGTATCTCCCATTTCATCTTCATCTGCATCCTCTTCCATTTCCATAATATTGTCCTCAAGTACATCACCCTTGTATAGACCCTCAATATACTCCTTCCACCTTTGTGCTTTCCCTTCTTTGCTTAGAACTGGGTTTCCATCTGAGCTCTAGATATTCATACAAGTGGTTCTCTTTTCTCCAAAGGTCTCTTTAATTTTCCTGTAGGCAGTATCTATCTTACCCCTAGTGAGATAAGCCTCTACATCCCTACATTTGTCCTTTAGCCATCCTTGCTTAGCCATTTTGCATTTCCTGTCGATCTTACTTTTGAGATGTTTGTCTTCCTTTTTGCCTGCTTCATTTACTGCATTTTTATATTTTCTCCTTTCATCAATTAAATTCAATATTTCTTCTGTTACCCAAGCATTTCTACTAGCCCTCGTGTCTTTTTACCAACTTGATCCTGTGCTGCCTTCACTACTTCCTCTCTCAAAGCTACCCTTTGTTCTTCTACTGTATTTCTTTCCCCCATTCCTGTCAATTGTTTCCTTATGCTCTTCCTGAAACTCTGTACAACCTCCGGTTTAGTCAGTTTATCCAGGTCCCATCTCCTTAAATTCCCACCTTTTTGCAGTTTCCTCAGTTTTAATCTACAGTTCATAACCAATAGATTGTGGTCAGAGTCCACATCTGCCCCTGGAAATGTCTTACAATTTAAAACATGGTTCCAAAATCTCTGTCTTACCATTATATAATCTATCTGAAACCTGTCAGCATCTCCCGGCTTCTTCCATGTATGCAACCTTCTTTTATGATTCTTGAACCAAGTGTTAGCTATGATTAAGTTGTGCTCTGTGCAAAATTCTACCAGGCAGCTTCCTCTTTCATTTCTTAGCACCAATCCATATTCGCCTACAGTGTATCCTTCTCTCCCTTTTCCTACTACCGAATTCCAGTCACCCATGACTATTAAATTTTCGTCTGCCTTCACTATCTGAATAATTTCTTTTATTTCATCCTACATTTCTTGATATATGCAAATAAAAATGGACCCGTCTATAAGCACGGAAATCAGTACTATAAAAGATAAAGGGCGAAAGTGTTGATTAATCTTAGTAATACAGATAAACGAGTGGATTACCACATAAAGTAGAAAACAGACGATAGTTTGAACAAGACAGACAACAACAAAGACTGAAAAGAGGGTTAAATAAGAAGGAGTGATGGCTACATGGGCTAATATAACAATGAAAACAGTCAATTACTGGCGAAGTTATTTAACAGGATAGATAAAAAAACCTACCACCAAGCAGCAACAGAACACACACATAAAAGATGGTTGTAATTGGCAAGCTTTCGAAGCCAGTGGCTCCTTCCTCAGTCAGAAGGGTGGAAGGGGAAGGAAGAGGGGTGAAGGGAAACGACTGGAGAGGTGTAGGAAAAGTGGTAGATTTTGGGAAAGTCACAGAGAACTGCAGGTGAAGAGAGACTTACCGTACAAGTTGAGAATGAAAGACTGATTGTTGAGGACTGCATTGGACGAGATTTGGGAACCAGCCGGTGGGAACTAGCACTAATTAGCAGGTGGGAACTAGCACTACAAAAAGTCTGTGGTTCTCGCCACCCACCTGGCCTTAATCTACATTAGTTTCTTGTGTCTCAGCATTTCATCACTGTAACTACTCTTTTGTTCACTCCATTTTAGTTTTCTACATCTTTCATTGTCTTTCCCGTCTATTTTTCACCGCCCCCCTCCCACTTTTGTTACGAACATTGCACTTAGCTTTTCACTCTTATTAACTCATGCATGATGTTTAAGCAGTAATCTCTGTTGCATGTTATCCTGTCTTCCACCTTTAAACACTCAGGTTTTCAAATCTCGTGCGATGCGGTCCCCAACAATCAGTCTTTCCTTCTCATCCTGTACACTAAGTCTCCCCTGGCCCGCAGTTCTGGGTGACTTTCCCAAAATCTATCCCTTTTCTTGGACCTCTCCTGTCTTTTTCCTTCACCCCTCTTCCTTTCCCGTCAACCCTTCTGCCTAAAGAAGGAGCCTGTGGCTCTGAAAGATTGCCAGTTACAACTGTCTTTTACATGTGTGTTCTGCCGCCACTTGGTGAGCAGATTTTTCATCTATCCAATTAAATTATTTTATACGTATGACTTATCTCATAAATGTGCTCCTAAACAGAAAATGAATAGTTAAAATATTAATTGTGTGCATGACCAGTATTATGGAATTTCAGCTTAGGAATGGTACTGAAGGAAGGCCAGTACTGATAGCAGCTGGTGGTGGTGGTCTCGGACGAGAGTCTTCTGGCACTCAAGGCAGACAGCATGGACATGGCATTAATTTGAGCAGGAAAGCATTCTCTGGAAAAGAACACAACACTACAACTGCTGGTATGTACTTATTATTTTGATAACATCATTAAACTCATAATTTATATTTCACTGGTGTTTTAAGAGCACTTCATAGAGAGAAATGTTGTCAAGAGTTTCTATCTGTCTTGACACACACACACACACACACACACACACACACACACACACAGTAACAGGCTTATTTGACATCTAAAAACAATTGCTTCTTCTTATCCTTCTTTATAGCTGAGGTCATTAAAGCTTACTTATGTCATGAGGTGAGGGTATAGGATAATGATGATACAGATCAGTCTATCAAGTGAAGATATAAAGTTATGTATTCTCAACATGAAGCTTGGTTTGAACACAACAGTGTTTTACGGGGTACATTACTATTTTGGGTTATATGCCCTGCCCTCCTCTGACTTTGTAATTCACTTACTCCACAGAATGTAGTTGCTTTATAGCTCCAGTATGTGCTAGGTCGTTCTGTTGTTCACCTGTATTCACTTCTTAGAGTCAAATCCATTCTGTACATCCCCTAAAACTTTATCGTGAGCTCTTATCTTTTCTTATAGTTACATTTGTCTTTCCACTTATTTCGCTTTTCATCTCTCTCTCCCTCTCTCTTATTCTATATTGCTGTATTTTTTCTTTCATATAGTTTTATTCCTCCTCTCTCTTGTTTTTAGCTCTCCCTTCCACTTGTCTGTTCCTACCCATCTTCATTTCATCCAGTTTTCTTATTCATTATGTCTCCATACTGTGTCTTTTTGTCAACTCCTCATTTAGCCTTCCAGCTCCACAGCTTTTAAATTCTCATATGTAGCTGCTGTATCATTGTTAAATTTTCTATTGCTCTTCTCTGCCACACTTGCCTGAGATGAGGATCTGCATCACTTTTCAACAATTTTTCAAAAAATCTTTTTTTTTTTTTTCACCAGAGTAGGCAAGTTAAAAACTTTGTAAATTAATGAATTTGCCAGCTTTAGTGTAGATGTCTCCATTTGGTGGTATTTAGCAGGCAGACATTCTAAACTGTAGATTCCCTTTGCTTTGATATCTAATTATATTTTTCATCTGAATAATGCTTTGCAATTGCTTTTTCTGAACTTATTAAAACTTAGTAACCCATTTTACCTGTTATTATAAGTTGTCTCTAAAAGACATGACATCAGTGGTATTTTACTGAATTTTCCACTATCTTATGTTTGCTTCTTGTGATTGAGCGTCAGATAATGTACAAAATGTTTTCATCTACTCTTGCAAATAAGTATCTAGTTCACATGGATTGAGCTGTTCCCTCTAACAGGACATATAATTAAAAAGTCTGTCACTTGACTGGCAGTTTTTTCATCCTAAATTTGATACTCCATTATTATTCAATGAAAAATTTTGTTTTTGTTATGTAGTGCCACTGAGTTACTGGATAGTTGAATAAATATATTTTAGACTCTGTTAATATACAATTTAAAATATTACTTAGCTCAAAAAATGCTCACTTACCATCACTCTGCTAGCGTTATTTGTATGGGTTATATTCACGCTATGGCTAATTATAACTAATGCTTAGTTGCTTGCTTTTATGATTACAAATATGCTTCGTACACAACTAATAAACCTGATCTCTGAAGATTTCCACATGGAAACTGATATATGTGACCATGACGCATTTGTAGCAACAGTGATTATGAGAGTATGAAGAACAACTAAAACAAGTAAAAAAACGTGTGTTCAACAAACAAGGTAAAGAGGTAGTAGTGTCACATAACAATAAGGAATTCGAAACATTTAGAGCTGGAGAGGAGCATGTAGAAGAACTGTGGTCAGGTTTAGAAGAACAGTTGACCATGCACTTGATAAATATGTACTTAGTCAAACAGTTCATGATGTGAAGGACTATTCATGATACACAGTCACTCTAAGGAAACTTCTGAAGAAGCAGAGACTACTGCATAATAGGTTTAAAACAAAGCATGAAGCTTTAGATAGGGAGATGCTGAATGAAAAGCATTTGGCTGGAGCCTTCAGCAACTATCGTGGCAGAATGTTTTTGAAGGATATCTTGCATAACCCAAAGAAATTCTGGTCATAGGTACAGTGGCTCAAAAGTTAGTGTTCTCACGCTCGTGGAGGAAACTGGAACTAAGATTGGTGGCAACAAAACAAAAGTAGAAATGCTGAATCCCGTTTTCAAACATTCCCCTGCAAAAGTAAATGCAGAGTATTGCTTGAACATAATACTTGCTACATAAGTGAAATAGATATTAGTATCAGGGGAGTTTTCCAGCCTGCTTGATGTCACATATAAGATCTTCTCTAGAATTATCTTACAAGAACTCAGGAACAACTCGACCAAGAACTTGGAGAATATCAAGGAGCATTCTGTCCTGAAAGAAGCTGTCCAGATCAAATTATCAGCCTTAGGTGGATCATGAAACATCAAAGAGTGAGAAACAAGAGGTTGGTCACCACTTTTGTTGACTAAAAGAAAGCATATGACAGTATCCATCATGAGTCATTACTTAAAATCCTCGCTGAATTTGGATTGCAACTAAAACTCATTAGTCTTATTAGACTCACCCTTAAGAATACTAAATCAAAAGTTAAAGTCAGGGGGAAACTATCTGAATCATTTGAAATCCGGACAGGACTTCGACAGGGGGATGGCCTCTCACCACTACTATTTAACTGTGCACTGGAGAAAGTCCCACCAGAGTGGAATAAGAAATGTCAACCAAACATCAAGATTGGCAGAAATATCAAACTCAGTTACCTGGCCTTTGCTGATGATCTAGCGCTGCTTGCAAATAGTGTGGAAAAGGCTAAACACTAAATTGAAGAACTTGAAAAAATAGCAGCAAAAGTTGGACTTTGGATCTCGTTTGAAAAGACAGAAATGATGCCATCTTTCAAGGTTGAAGCTCCAGCCATTACAGTGAATGATAACAAACAAATTAAAATTGTAATTAAATTCAAATATCTTGGGGAGGTTATAAGTTTGAATTAAAACGAGAAAATGTCAGTAGAAAGCAGAACAACTAAACTGAAACAAGCGCCACACATCACCTGGCCAACATACAAGAAGAAATGTCTCTCGATAAATGCAAAACTCAAGACACTGCCACTCTGCTATTAAACCTGAAGCAACCTATGCTAGTGAAACACTGTTGAAGATGAACACCAAATCAACCACAGACAAACTACAGAAGGCAGACAGAAGAATCCTTAGAACAATTATAAACAAAAAATACCAAGTAGAGGGACAGTGGTGACTATTACCTAATGAAGTTGTATATCAAGAAACTGAGTCAATAATTGATACAATGTGGAAAAGGAGGGTTGCTTTTTTCCGCCACATTTCCAGACTACCAGGAACCAGGCTACTGAAACAACTGTTCACCTTCTTTTGGAAGTAAGACCGAGAACAACTGGTTCAAAGAAGTCCAAGGTGATTTAGATGAGTTAAGCTTGACAATGCAACAAATTGAAGGCAGAGAAGAAAAGAAGATCCTGATACACAGTGACATGAGATTTAAACTAAAGACATTTGCATGCAAAAAATATACCATAACAGAGGAAAAGGGCAGCCATGTCATAAAGGATGAAAAAGTTTTGGGAGCAGAAGAGGAAAGCCAAATCTACACCTAGTATTAAGACTTAAATGTATATGGATTGAATAAAGTGCTCCAATGTGGGCATAAAATATGTAAATAACATCAGTGGAGTTTAAAAACAGTTGAAATTGTTAATATTGAACAACACTCCAGGGCCCAGTGGGATCCCTATCAGATTCTATACCAATTTTATGGCTGATTAGTCACTCTTTTAATCATAATCTACTGTATGTCCCTCACATAGAGAACACTGCCCATCAGTTGCAAGAAGGCACAGGCCACACCTGTCCACAAGAAGGGTATAAGAAGTGATCCACAAAACTTCTGTTCAGTACTGTGACACCCATTTGTTGTAGAATCTTCCAATATATTCTGAGCTCAAATATAATGAGATATCCCAAACAGAATGACCTCCTCCATGCCAACCAGCATGAATTCTGGAAACATCAGTCATGTGAAATTCAGCTTGCACTCTTTTCACTTAATATCCTGAAAATCATGGGTCAAGGCAGTCAGGTAGATGCAATATTTTTAGATTTCCAAAAAGCATTTGACTCAGTACCAACTTATGTTGCATATCAAAAGCATGGATGCATGAGATATCAATTAAAATTTGTGACTGGACTGAGCATTCTTGGGAAGGAGGATGCATCATGTAATTTTGTATAGAGGGTGATTGACACAAGGAAAAGTGACATTGAGTGTACTCCAGGGAAGTTTGGTGTGATCCTTACTTCTCATGTTGTCTGTTGATGACCTTGCAAACAATACTAATGGTAACCTCAGACATTTAGCAGAAGATGCATTTATCACCAATGAAGTACCGTCTGAAAAAAGCTGCACAGTCAGTCAGATCTTGATAAGATTTCAAAGTGATGAAATGATGATATCTTGCTTTAAGTATTCATAAATGCAAAACTGTTCACTTTCACAAAATGAAAAAATATGGTATCATATGACTACAGTATCAGTGAGTCACAGTTGGGGTCAATCAGCTTGTACAAATAACTGGGTAGGGACATAACATGGAACAATCACATAGGACAAAGGTAAAGCAGGTAAGCAACTTTGGTTACTGGGGAAATGCAATCAGTTTACTAAGGAGGTTGCTTACAAATCCTTTGTGTGACTCATCATAGAATATTGATAAGCACAGAAGGGCAGCACAAATGGTCGTTTTTTTACCCATGAGAGAATATCACAGAGATTCTGAAGAAAGTGAATTGGTGAACACCTGAAGATAGATGAAAACTGTCCAGAGAAAACCTGCTAACAAAGGTTCAAGAACTGCTTTAAATAATGAATCTAGGAATATAGCACAACCCCCTGTGTAGGGATCATAAGGACAAGCTTATATTAATTTCAGTGCACACAGAAGCTCATAAACATTCTCCCCATACTCTATATGTGAATGGAACAGTAAAATGACCTAATAACTGGTACAATGGGAAGTACCTTCTGTTACACACTTCATTGTGGTTTGACTAGTATGGAAGCCGATGTACATATAGGCTACTTCTCTCTACATATTATAGTCACAAACATTTTCAGTAATTTAGTAATTATGACATGCTATACATCAATAAAAAATGCTTGTCTGTTTGCAGAGTTAGTTGCTTATAGAACTGACCAAATAATTGCTTATGTGCTCAACTGCATATCATTCAGCACATACTACTGCATAAAATCTTTTTTCTTCAGGTGCTGGTGGTGGCTGGAGAAATCACACAGATACAGGAAACCCCTTCACTGGAAGGTCATTGATCCACGGTGGCCGTGGTGGTCGTGGATGTTCTCATGTTTATATTAATGAAGGATCAGGTGGTTTTGGAGGAGGTGGCAGTGGCTGTCGTGCTGGAGGTGGTGGTGGTGGCTTTGCAGGTGTGCTCCATGAACTCAAAAATAGCAAACTTCGTTCTGTTCCAAATTGTGTAGATTATTTACGGTGGCATTTATTAGATGCTTACTTTTCATTTTTGAAACACATCCAATTTCAAATTTTCTTAAAGATTCCATATTCAAATTTAGGAAAATTAATATGCATTGTATATTTAAGATATTATGTGGAAGAGATGTAGATAAACAAGACTGACCTTTTAGCTATGTTTTCGGGCAATGTCCTTCCTTAGCACCAGTAACAGGTACATAGTATGCAAGAATATGGGTGAGCCTATGCTCACACACACACACACACACACAACCACATTAAGCTACATTTTCATGCAACTACAGTTTGGCTAGCGCAAGGGATTATGTTGGCATTGCAGTATGAATATTGTTACTAGACAACTGTTTATTGCTCATTCTCATCAGATCCATAATAAATACTGTACAGGTAAAGTTTTGTTTCAACTAATACCATTCTGCCATGAAATAAATCACTTTTATTCATTTCAAAAATGTTACTGTCCACGAACTATTGCCTCACAGATGCTGCTTGTCATGCTGATACAAACTTTCATCTCCAAACTGTTACTCTATTGTGTGCAGTACACAGTGCTGTAAAATGTGTTCATATCCTTCTGCATTTAGCATTTTCTTGGATGCAACAAGGGTAGCACAACCTAACCTTGAGAAATATCCCACAGTGTAACACCACCTCCTCTGTACTTCACTGTTGGTACCACATATAATGACAGGTAATGTCTGACAGACATTCACCAAACACAAATCTTCCTGTCAGGTTTCCACAGGGTATAGCATGTTTTATCACTGCAAATCAATCATTTTCAGTCACTCCACTGTGCCCTGGTGTCACTCTTAGCACTGACTACAGAAATGTGTGGCTTAGAAATGTTTTTCTGACTTTATTAAATGCCAGTTTACATTCAGTGACTCAGTTACACAGTTTTTACTTTTACTCATTTCTTCTTGTTTCAAACAAGCCTAATTTGTACCAGGCTTGTTCAAATGTGGTGCTTTGATCTTTGCCCATTACTGCCACATCCTCTGCCGATGTAACGCCTCCCTTTCTTCTGTCCAGGGTGTACCTTTCCTTCAAGGCTTTTCCTAAAATCCTCAGACTTCCTTCAGGATACGTCTCACAGACTTTCTGTTCTGGAGATCAGTTATTCTCAGTTCTTTAATGTCATTTTCAGTTTCTGTCAGCCAAGTGGTGTGAACCTTCTTGTTTTGTCAGAAGGTGTCCAGATGGTTGTTCAATGTGTTGGAGGCGCTCTTGCAACATTGCTATAGAAAGCTACCCTTCTTTTTCTTGCACAGTCAGAGATCCTCTTGATGTTTGTAGAACTCTGAGATATGTCACCTTCTGAATTCCCCATGTTCTCCTACTGGGCCTAGGATCTTCCTGAGGATTCTCCTCTCTCTGACTTCCAGTTTCTCCATCAGACCTCTCTGGTTCATTGAAAGACATTCCATGGCATACAGGGTTTCTGGTTGTATGACTGATGTGTATTCCAACTTGATGACTCTCATGGATAATGAAGTTTTTTCTGATAAGTTTGGTTCAATCAATTTGCTAAGATACTCAAAGTTCTCAGTCCTTTTGATGTTTCCCTGGTGTTGTAACATCTCTCTATTAGCTTCTTTGATCTTGGTGAAGAGCTCTGTTTTCTCCAGCGACACTTGAAGACCCAGTTTGGCTGCCTGTTTTCTGAGGCAGCTTACCTGCATTGTTGCCATTTGAAGAGAATCATCAGTCAGTGCCATGTCATCTGCAAAAGCCATGCTATCTATAATCAGTCCTTCGTTCTTATGGCCCAGGTAGACACCACTCTAAAAACCCAACTTGGTTAGTCCCTTGTGCCATTCTCTCACAACCTTGTCAAGGACACAGTTGAAGAGAAGTGGGAAGGGTCCATCCCCTTGTCTCACTCCAGTTTTTACCATGAAGCTTTCTGAGATCTCACCTCTAAATTTGAATCAAGGTTTCTAGAATGAGTCTGTGCATTTTATTGTCTTCTAGTTTCTAGAGTACGTTTTTAAGCATTTCTCTATCAATGGAGTCATAGGTATTCCTGAAATCAACAGAGGTGAAGGCCATCTTGCGGTTTCTCATCTTGTAGTATTTGTGTGTGTGTTAACTGGGGGCCTAAAATGATGGAGAGGCTCCATCCCTGCCACAGACATAATGGTCCACAACCCCACGATGACTAGCGCAGTACACTTCACTCCTCTGCTGCCTCACATTGAACCACTCTTCCAGGGTTATTGTGTGGTTCAGCCCCCAGTGGACCCTCCAGGGAATGTCTCACACCAGATGAGTGTAACCCCTATGTTTGCATGGTAGAGTAATGATGGTGTACATGTATGTGGAGAACTTGTTTGTGCAGTAATCGGCGACATAGTGTAGCTGAGGCACAATAAGGGGAACCAGCCCGCATTTGCTGAGGCAGATGAAAAACTGCCTAAAAACCATCCACAGACTGGCTGGCTCACCGGAGCTGACACAAGTCCGCCGGGCAGATTCATGCCAGGGACCAGGCACTACTTCCCATTCCGGAAAGCCAAGCATTAGACCACACAACTAACCAGGCTGTGTGTTAGTACAGTTTTAAGGTTGAGGATCTGTTCAGCACAGGATCAGGCCTCCTTAAAGCCTCCCTGATATTCTCCCAGCTGACTATCCAGTAGATCTTCTGCTCTTGTCAGTAATGTCTTGGGGGGAATCCTGTATGTTACTGGGACAAGGGAAATTTCACAGTAGTTCTTCAGATCAGTAAAATCTCCCTTTTTGTGAAGCAGATGAATCAGAGCCATATTCCAATCAGATCGTAATTTCACTGTTTCGCAGATGCCCTGGATGATCTCGGTGAGCTTTCCCACGACATTGCTTCCAGCACATTTCCAGAGTTCAGCAACAACAGAGTCCCCTTCAGCTGCCTTATTACTCTTTAGAAATTGAATGATTTGTCCAACTTTTTCCACTGAAGGAGGCATTGAGTACAGGTTTGGTGCAGTTTGTTTGTAGTCAGTCTCTCTGCTGGGTGGATCACAGTTGAGTAGATTTTTAAAGTACTGAGCTAAGAGGTGGCAGTTGTCCTTGTCGTTAAAAACCAGTTTGCCTTGCGAGTCTCTGAAGTAGAGACTTGGCAGATTGTATTTTCTGAGTGTCTGCCTGAAGGTTCTGTATAAATGTCTGAAGTTATTCTTAGTGAAGATCTCTTTGATTTGGGCTAGATGGTTTTGTGAGAAGGTCCGTTTTGTTCCTCGAATTATCTTAGCTGTAAGCCTTCTTTGTTCCAAAAAGTTCTCCCAATTTTTTTTTGGTTTTCTTACAATTATACTTCCCCCAGAGTGTCTGTCTTCGGGTTGTTGCATTGTCACAGTCTTCATTCCACCATGGATGCTTGCTTCTTCTCGTGAGGGGGGTGAGTTTGTTGGCCGTCTGCACAATAGTATCCTTCAGTTGGTCCCAGCTGTTGAAATCTGTACTTTTCAGTCTCTGGCTTACTTCTTGTCTGTTCTTTAGTTGCTCTACGTCAAATCTCACCATCCTGGAAGTTGTGTGTGCCGTAGTGTTTCTCAGCTGGAGTCTTATTTTGATCTTTGAGAGATATGGTCTGAGTCCAGATTGGCACTTCTTAATACCTTCAGGTTTTGTATTTCCTTTTGAGATTTTCTTGAAATGGCCACATAATCTGCCTGGAATTCGCCCAAGTTGGTGTTAGGTGACATCCAAGTCTTCTGCTTCCTAGGCAGGTGTTTCATGACCAACCTATACTTTTTCTCTCTTCCCAGTTGGGCATTGAAGTCACCAAGCAGTATGATGGTGTGTGTCTCTGGAACAGTAGAGAGAATATCTTCTAATCTTCCCAGAATTTGTCAGTTCTGTCTGGATTATGTCTGTTGTCCTGGTTGGTTTGGGCATGTACGTTGACTATGTTGTAGCCCTTGTTAGTGCATTTGAGGGAGAGGAAGGTGAAGTCAATCACTGAATCCAGTATCTTGTGACTGATTATAAATCTGTACCTAAGTGGGGTACGTTGTTCGTTACCTGCTGACCCACTTTTTCTTTGAGGTTCTGTACCCTTGGGACTTGAAGGCACTATCATCTATGAATTTGGTTTCCTGTACTGCTGTCAGTACTATGTTGTGTTGTGTTAGTGAATCAGTCAGATGTTTCAGTTTACCCACTTTGACCAGTGAATTGTGAAGAAGCTTTACCCTCTTGATCCGAGTTTATATGTGGTGATTTCAGGATGCTCCGACTCATCCTCAAAGCATGTTGATGTGGACTCCCCAGAATCTGAAGGTCTACCAACATCACCTTGGGTGACAGTGGATTGGTTATCACCTGGGGTAGTGCTTTCAGCAAAATTTTCCTGCATGCACAGTTGAAGATTATTCTTCATGGGACAATGGTGAGCCACTGACCAAGATACTACCCAAGTTGTTAGCTTGAGAGGCTTATTATTTGGGGTTGTCACCCTTAGACAGGTTGCCTTCACTATGGCTAAGGAGCTCTGTCCACCCCTCTCTTTACTTATGACAAGGGATGGTAGGAAAAAGGGCAAGGAAGGGACAGGATGATGATAGGAAAATGTGGACAGATAGGCCACTGTGGAACACATTTTGTCTGGCTCCTACCCTTCAGCCTGTCTGGCTTGTGTGACCCTTCTGGTCACTAAACCAGATCCAGAGGATGCAGACCTCCTCATCAACACTGACAGTGCTTTGTTAAGGTGGTGTCTCCTGAACACATTATATATATATTCTCATTTCATTATATGTATTCTGCTCTGGATGTTTCATTACTGAATTTATAATAACATTTGGGCTTGCACATTTATACAGAAAAAAATCCCAATCCAGACAGAGATGGCAGAAGTGAGAGCACAGTTAAATGTTTTTTATTGTCCTGCTTGTATAAAAATGACATAGACAAGATGTACACACCATGGGACAACCAGAATATCCGGGAAGAACCCAGAATTTTTTTCATCTGGGAGAAAACCAGGAAAAACCCAGGGATTTTTTGGAATTCCAGGAAGTTTTCTTTGTTTTAGTTTTCAGTTAAATTTTTATATTTTTATTACCTTGCCTGGTAAAAACTGGAACCCTGACAAAGTATATTACTGTATCCCACTGCTGCAGAATAATACTGCAGCAATAAAACATAGACAAGTGGGGAGGGGGGGGGGGGGGGGGGGGGGGGGAATAAATAAAACTTCAGTTGCAAAGGAAATGTGACTTTTTACAACAACAAAACACCGTGCACAAACAAGCGTCTGCCAACAGCAAAATGTGTCAAAGCCATTAGGGCGAAGACTATGCAATATTTTGTAACAAGAAACTGTTTCTGACATGACATCACAACTGTTTACATTTGGTTCGTTTGAGCAGTTGCCAGTGGGCTCAGACACACTCATGTTTGAGTGTGAGCTATGAACAGCACCTTCTCCCACTTCTGGCTATTTCAAGTGTGGCTGTTTGCTGCATGAGCAGTAGCAGCAAGCAGCTAGATGCTAACTAGAAAAAATTTTCTGGCATGCCCAAGCTGCCAGATTCGCGCATGTGCAGAGCAGTCTGAATTATTGTGGGGAGGGTGAATAGTGGCATATAGATGGATGAGCAAATAATGGAAACTGATTAATAATTGCTGCTTGAATAATTAAAAAAATTAATTGGAAAGAATAATTGAAAGAAATTGGAAGGTATGCATATCCTGGGTGAACTTTAACTGATACTAATATCAACAGACCTTCAGTGTCAATACATTTAAGATCGGTACTCATTGTTTAAGTTACATACTTCTTCACATTAGTTCCATTGTGCGCAGTGCTGATTATGATGATGCTGATACAGGATTGCACCTCTGCTGTTTGCGCAAATTCCTCTTGTCCGCTTCAAACCTCGTAATGCAGGATTCTCAGTGCAGGCAAAATGGTGAACAGACAGGTATAATTGATGTAAACATATGAATTTACTTGGCCTTCCTAATAACTTTTATAACACATTTTAATATACATTTGGAATACACATTTTTAAACAGTACTGGTACAACAGAGCTAGTCATATGTCCACCTGCTACCACTTATAGAAACAAACAGGTGAAGATACTGGAATTAATCAATTGAAGAGCACCTCTTCTCTTTTTTGTATCAAAAATTGTCTTTGCCACAAAACAATTTGTTATTTTACCATTGGCTTTATATACATATAACTTACAAGTATAAAAAGAATGAAGAAAGAAAAAAAAATGTGATTCATCAATTCATCATAACTGCCCCCCACTGTGCACTGATGTCACAGTGAGGTGCACAGCGTCTGACCTTATTTCTCTTTTTGAGAGTTGATAACCCTGGCCAGTATGGGTATAGCCTTTATTTTCAGCCATTGGAGTTATTCTGTATGGTTATCCATTTATATGGGCACGTCAGCTTCTTTTAACACATACATACATAAGTTTTCTTTCCTAACAAAGTGCTTACTGTGACTGCATAGTCCCATTGTTGTCATTTAACATCTGTACAGTGTTTAGCTTGCAAGGCATGCATGTGCAGTGCAACATCCGTTGTTGTCCCAGCTTGCTCTTATACTTTTGGTACAAAGCCAGAGTGTCCATATCATGCATTTACAGTTGCTTTCACTGTACAAATTCCAAAGCTCATGTTCAGTGGTGTGATCCTTTGAGAAATCTTTGATGCAGTGACAACTGGTTTCCATATCAGTGGCCTGAGGAATTTATTTCACCTCGCCGCTCTCACTTATTCAGTGGGGACACCAGCTGTACATCCAACATCCATCGACAAGATAAGTTTCTTGCCACTTTTACTATGTTGTCTAGCACAGAAAATTCATGTTACACGAAGTATTGCCATCCTTAGTTTATCACATGCGTGCCCACAAATATCACATGCACACTTAACACTTTGCAGCCAGGTTTCATATGTTCTTGCACTTTGTTTTTGTGCGTCTTTCATATAGTAGCATTACATAAAGTTTCCATAGTGTCCTTTCCACATACTATGCACATGGCATAAAAAAATACAAATAGAATTACAAAATACACTTATCCTATTCATTTTCTGACAAGCTGTTATCATCACTAATATACATTTTAGTCTGTTTTTCGTTTTGTTAAAAGTACATTTTGTTAAATACAATTTTTTTACTTTGTTTGATTCCAATTATACAAATACACATTTTACTCTCGTTTGGTTATACAGTCTTCATATAAAATTCATACAATAATAGATTCTGTTTTCCATTATGGCGTAAATTGACATACATTTCATTTCAGTTGAAATGAGTTCTTGTTGGAGCACATTTATCAGTTCCAAAGAATTAAAGAAGTAAATAATAGTCGTTACAATAGATACTATGTACCGCTCAGATAACTATGCATGGCCTCACCTCTCTAGCATTCTCTAGGAAGGATCTACACACTGCAGGGTTGAGGAAAAGGCATTTATGTGCTCAGTTATGTCTCGTTACTAGACTTAACTGTGATCCAAAGAACAAAATAGTTTGTTGTTTATAAACACAACTCAAATCTGACAATACCAATCGTATCAAATACTTTTTCAGTGTTTAAAAATGCAGCTCAATATTTACTTGTTATGTTCATTGTATAAAGAATAACCATTGTATATACTGAGGTATACAGAATTGTATCATCAATACGACTTGTTGCATATAATGAGTGTAAAACAGTGTTTACATAAGTAACAAGTGTGCATAAGTATTTCAGTGTAAATCAGGTGTTGGACTCTTTCTTGGATAGTTGACACTCACAGTAGTTAGGTTTTGACCCTTTGATTATTTGGTAGTGCTCAACCTTAGTTCAGCATCATGATATGTGATGTACTGCAAATGTTTTCTTCTTCACATACTTTCACACATCACAGTCACACATATCATAAACTTATAACTATATATTTATCTTGCGGTGTGGTCCTTTCTTATTTTTATATGGTGCCTAACACTCTACAAGCATTTATCTTTCTTCACTTTAGGACATGTTGATGCATCATTCCCTGGAGGAAGAAAACCTAATACTAACTTAAAACAAAGTCTTCATAGATAAGTGCAGAGTGGCTCGATGGCTACTAATACCATTTTCATATATTCAACCATGTATTCATTCACTTCAGTGTGCAGTCAAGCTATTACAAAACTTATTTAATGTCATGTGTGCATCTCTACTTGCCTTATAAATCTGAAAGATAAATTGTATTATAGGGGTGGTGTGATCTCTTATTCAGTTTGCCACTTATACTGTACTTGCTTGTTTACCTGCAGCAAGACTTTTCTGGTCAATGAAGTATAATTAGTGCATGCACTTTCAATACCTAAATTTGTAAATATTGTACAGACAGTAAACTCCCATTCATCCGAAATGATCGTGACTGTGACCAGTTCAGATAATAAAAATTTCAGATAAACTGACATCCCCCTGTTTCCACGCGTGAAACACCCTGAATTGCATCAGTAATTCAAAATATGATTGTAAAATGTGCATAGGCTACGTAGAATGTTATTGATATGGTTGTCAATAAGCCTGCATGTTTTTGACTCAAAAAATTGTGTTGACACGTTAAAAGACTGCAAAAGCATGATTGAAAATGCAAAGTTTTTAAACGCTGAATAACAAAGCTCGTTTATTTTGCATTTTTACAGAAAAAGTCTGCCTTATTTGCCAGAAGGAAAAAAGGGAGTTTTAGTTTTATTACTTACTCTTTTGAATAAAAAATAAACTACTGTACAAAATTATAAAACAAATCTAGAGATTACTGAAAGGAACAAAAAGCTCGTCTAGAGGAACTTTAAAGTAAAAAAACAAAAAGGTTTTGAAGTTGTAGGATGCTTCATTAGAATTTATTTTTTGGTGAAAAAAAGTCTGTAATAGTTATTTGTTTATTGGCTTAAGAAACTTTTGTTGTTTGAATATATCTCCAACATTGAGAGCAAATGGTTTTGGGATAAGACACCTCCTCCTGTTGGCTGATGTACTCCAGGGCAGGTTGGATCATTTCGTAACCAACTGTGTGAGAAATATTTCACTCTGCTTCCTCATCAGAGACATATTCTTCTGACACTTTTTGATTGGTCACAATTTGGACAATTTCTTCCTCAGTCAAATCAAAAAACTCGTTTTCCATTCACTCTTCAATGTCTTCGAAGTTTGCATCTTCACAGCATGGTAGGTTCTCCAGTAAATTTACCAAAATTACATCATTTTCATCTATTTCTAGCAAGCCAGCTTGAGTTTCCTTGTTGCCTCCTTCTTCCCACCACTGATGAGTTGCCTTATGATCTAAGAGTTTTTACCAAGACCTTGCTTGTTTTCCTGTCGGCCTTTGTCCCACTTAAGTGTGTGGTCACACGTGTTCAATGGATTTGGCAGTGTTAGTTGCAGAGGATGGCCGGATGCCCTTCCTGCTGCCTCCCAGAAACCCCCAGGATGGAATTAGTGTATCCCAGCTGTCTGCGTTTAGTGTAAGCCATGAAATAGTGTGAATGTTTTCAAATGTCTGTGAGTAATGTAACTGAGGTGGAACATGGGGACCAGCCCGGTATTCACCTAGCAGGATGCGGAAAATAACCTAAAAACCACATACTGGCCCTCATCGTTAATCTGCCGGGCAGATTCGATCCGGGGCCGGCGCGCTTACTTGAGTCCAGGAAGCAGCACGTTAGCACTCTTGGCTACCCTGGCGGGTAGTTTTTACCAAGACTTCTTGGGAGAAATTGGAGGAATTAGATTCCAGGTGTCAGCAATTCATGGAATGACAAAACATCGATTTTTTAAGAGCTTGCACAAAATCTTCACCATCAATTGCACCGATTAAATATTCCAGCAGCTTGCATCTGTAATGTTTTTTCATCGCATCAAGGACACCTTGTTCCATTGTTTTACATAGAGACATGATGTTTGGTTGGAGAGACATGACTCTGATATCCCCATCTTGTAGATCATCTGGGTTAGGAAAAGTGTTGTCCACAAGAAGTAGCCCTTTTCGAGGAAGTCCATTTTCTTCCATATATTTTTCTACAGCTGGAACAAACTCTGCATGGAACCACTCTTTGAAGATGGCACCGTTCATCCATGCCTTAGACTGATTCGTGTCCCACAATGGCAAAGGTCTATCAGCTGGTTGCCATCAAAATGCTGTTGGTTTTTTGGATTTGCCAATTAAAGTAAGGCGCAGTTTATGACTGCCAGTGGCATTACTGCGTGCAAGAACAGTAACTCTTCTTTGCTTTTTTATATCTGTATGCAATTTTTTTTTTTTGTTTGTTTGGAGGTAAGGGTTTTTGTTGGCAACATTCTGTAATTCAACCTGGTTTCATCACAGTTTGAAGTTGATCGCCAGTATAAACTCCTTTGTTGATGATTGTGTGCAGTTTCTTTTTAAAATCAGCAATAGCTGCTTCATCCCCAGATAACGATTCACTGTTGATGGCAATTTCATGAATGCCATACCACTTCTTGAACCGATTCATCCAGCCATCACTTCCAAGCAATTCTTGCTCCTTTCCTTCTATCAGCTTGTAAAAAGTCATCGCTTTTGTACAAAGTAGAGGACCTGAAACTGGCACACCTTTGGCTCTTATTTGATCGTGCCACAAAAATAATGCCTCTCCTAACTGAGGACGTACACCTGTTCTCTCTCTCTCTCTCTTTCCCCCCCCCCCCCCCCCCCCCCCTCGAGATTTCACTGCGCTGCCTGACACTTGGATGGAACAAAATTTTTCAGTTTGTGATCGATTTGTCTTCCAGTCAGCAAATGTATTCCTACCGATGTTCAAATCCTCAGCAACTTTTGTGGGTGGCTCACTAGCATCAGTTCTCTGCAAAGTGCGAAGCCAGTAGTCTCGTTCAGTGTTTTTTTTACCGACACTCGATTGATTCTTTTATAGTTTTGGCTACTTTTATCTGTGCACGTTTTAAAGCATGTATTGCTAGTACAAAATGTTAAATTGAAAACACACAGACGAATGACTTGACAACACTCGAGATGCAGTAGACAAAGCTTTTGACTTTTGCACGCTCTCTCCTGCCCTACCCAAGCCCATGTTGCAACACAACTGTGCCTTGTATGTTCACTGTTACATTGGTAAATGCTCAGCTTCGTCTGATGTACCGACAACTGGTGGAAAGTGTTTGGCGCTGCACTCTCATTGTCGCAGACGAGTTGAAAATTGTCAAGTGTCAGACTAGCTAGCCAAAAGCGTAGCTGCACGATGCGTCAGACAGTGCCAGTGTGAGCTGCAAAAATTGGAAAAATTTGTTTGGATAAAGCGGATTTCGGATAAATGTGATTTGGATAAACGGGAGTTTACTGTATATAGATATAATGTATATACTAGTGTAACTTAAGTAAACATCTCATAGTTTAAGATCCGTTTCCATATATATAATCCCTTAGCTTATCTTTGTCTGTTTGTATTGTGTAGATAGTTGCAGTTGTAATATAGACTCTCCTTTAATTCTCTATTTTCCTGTTTATGCAATAGGCTTTACAAATGCTGGTGCAGGCTGTAGCTCATAGGGTTTGTTTGCTTTGGGTGCTCCAACACTCCCAGCTGGTGTGCACATGCTTGTGATTTGTTGAATAGCTCGCTCCCCAATGCCCTTGTGTTGCATCGCTCTGATACCACTTATGTCACGATGAGTTGTGCATTGCATTGTGTGCTACTGTGCGTTTCACACGTTCATTTATTTGTTTACAACTGGGCCACGCATGAGGCAAAAGATTAGAGTATCATCGTGTCTAGACACTTGAAAGTAAAATTCTTCCCTGTTACGTCCACTCACCTTTTTGTTTACACATTTGACATATAAGAAAAGCACAAACCAAAATTTTCCTTAACAACTGACAACATAAATTCTGGAATGTGATTTTCCAGTATTCTAAATCTAATATTATTATACATATATACAACTTAGAGGGTATACAGGTCTTCTTCCGTATATGAACATTCTCAAGTCTTTGTGTGGGTAAAGGCCCTTGTCTTTACACATGTTCATGTTTACCAATCTCTATGCTCCCGGGTAGGGGATTTTAGTAATTATGTATGGTCCGGTGTATAGTAGTTTCCACTTAGGGTTCAGTTTTCCAATTTTTGTGGATTTGGGACCTGTTCTAAGTAACACCTTTTGTCCTATATAAAATTGTGTTGTACATTTCAGCTTTTTGTCATAAATTCCTTTCCTATATTTAGCCCAGGTTTCAAGGTTGATTACTGCTTGTCGTATTTTATCATCCAGTGGTAATTCTAGTATTGGTATTTTGGGCAAATGTTTTTCCCACTTGTCTGCTTGTTTGCAACTGATTATCAGCTCATTTGGTGTAAATCTGGTTGATGTATGCGGAAAGTTGTTAACAACTTGTAAGAAGGGAGTGACATATTCAAGCCAAACAGTAATACTTGAAATTTGAAGTTCCTGCACCCACATACAAAGGTGGTATGCTTCTGACTTTCTTCATGTTTTTTTATTTGCATTATGGAATTTCTTACACTGTTTCTCTAAATTGTCTGGATGTGTTCGGATTGGTACAGTACTCTTATTAATGTTACGTGCATCGAGGACCAAGTGAACCTTGCCATCTGGCTTACTCACAGCCAAAATGGGACAACTGTAAGGGGACAATGATGATTGTATTATTCCCCATTCAAGCATCCTGTTAATCTCTTTTCTTACTGCTTCTCTCTTTGTACAAGGTATAGGGTATGAGATAGAACAAATAGTTTTGTGAGGATATGCTTCCATTTTGTACACAGAATCCTTAATGATACCTGGTCTTTTTTCAAATACATGTATATAAGCAATTATCAGTTCCCTAAGTTCCTCTTGCTGTTCTTGAGACAAGCACTTTGATTAACTTACCTTTGTGCTTATTGTATCGATGTTTACTTCTTCTGCTGCCAACTGTTAATTACTGTATGTGTGGACAAACATAACTATGGAATTTACCAATTGAACGTCAAAGTCATGAGTGACTTCAGTGTTATGTCTATTAGTGCTTCCCCTGATTAGGTCTATTACAAGTAATTAGTTATTAACAGTGAAATGACATTGGCCCTTTTGTATATCAATTTGTACTTGGTATGTCCTAAATGTATCCATACTGATTAAACAATCAACTATTAATTTCTCTACTATCAAAAAATTGCATTGTACAGAAAACTGTCCTAATTGTACGGGAATTAAGGCTTGTATTTTGACTCCTTTCAATTTATGACCAATGGCAGTTTGTACCTTGCAATTTAGCACTGGCAGTGTGGGTGCCCACATTTCTTCAGTTCTCGAAAGAATCCCTGTGACATCAAACTAGTCATAGCATCTGTGTCAAGCACCATGGGTACATCAAGGTCAAATATTTTGGCTTTAATAGTAGTTTGTACTGTCAAGTCTTTCTGTGTACCCTCATAACCTTGATACAGATCCTCTTTCACATCACTGCCATAATCGTACCTGATAAAGCAAGTGTCAATCAAGGTTGTGCCCCCACTCTCCTCCAAGATCACAGAACAGGGGCTTACCATAACCGCTTAAAGTTTTCCGGTGTTGCGGAGCATTGGTCTCTCGGTGAGGTATAACTTCTACGTTATGGGCTATTGGTGTTTGATTACATCAATGGGTATCCTGTGAGGCTCTCGACTGAGATTCTCTTAGCCTTTGCCCATTATTTGGCATATGTGCATTACTTTGCTGGCCAAACTCCACTGTCTGTGGATTATTCACCTGTCTAGTGTTGTTTTGGTTTGCCAAGCGATCGGCTGATTATTGCCGGTAGCTTGTGTCTGTACATATTGTACAGGCTGGCCATACACTACTTGCCCTTTGTAGATGATTTTGTTAAATTTTCGCCCATTTCTTTTATATCTGCCCTTGAATTTGAAGCTTTCTCCATTGCTGTTGTGATTATTGTTACCATTACCATAGTTTCTGTGTGGGGTAAGGTTGCTATCCATGTTCTACAATGAATCTGTTGTCTACTTGTTGGTCTGTAAATCTCTGTAGCACTATTTGCATATTAACAAGCTTGGGTTGTACTGGCCTCTCTTCATATATCAAATCTATTGAGTCTAGTACAGATAGAAAGTATTCAGTGTTGTGTTCTAGAATAGTAATGAGTTTTTCCCTAATGTGGGCAGGAAGATGGATCTTTAAAATTTTCAGCATGTCTACTTGGGCTATCGGGTTCATCCAGTATCTGGTTTTATACAAATATTTTTCAGAATAGCCCCTTAATCTTCCATGTTTGCTATTGAATGGAGCTGGGTTGAATATTTTACATCTGAGCCTCTCTTGTGCAGCCTCAGACCACAAAGGCTCTCTCAAACTGTTCACAGTAGTGGCATCGTTCCACCATGTCCATAGCCCATAGCAGAATGTCACCCTGTGTGTATACAACAACAAATCTAATTTTCTGGGCTTCAGTCCAGGTACGAGGTAAAACATTTTGAAATGCTCCGATAAAGACCATGGGGTTTGTTCTTTTCCCTTCAGAGGCAAATACCAGAAATTGTCGATGCCTAAGTAATCCCTCCTCTGCGAGCAATGTTGACAAACCAGCTGCGCTGTCAGTGACAGGTGTGTTTGTGTTCATGTGTGGTGTAGTGCATGGCAATTGCGCTTGCTCAACAGGTACAGATGCCGGCAAGTGTTGTTGCATTGTGCAACTTTCACTATTTGCCTTCGATGGGCTAGCACCATATTGTGGGTAACCTGTGAAAGTGTCTAACTTCTCAAAATCATAGGTTTGATTTCTGTCAAATGTTGTTTTGCAATCTCTGTAGTTTTAGCAATACTGCCCCTTAACATTTCCTCCACTTCCTTTAAACCTGAATCTATTATAGATAGAAGTTGACTTTCTTTCTCCTTTAGAGCTTCTTCTACAGTATCTACATCAATTTTGTGCTCTGACACTACCTTTTCAGCAAGGGTGCTGCCCTTATCCAGCGTCCCGGCTTCAGCTTTTTCAGTTATTTCCTTTATATCTATGCATATCTTATCTCACTGTTTTTTTGGCGGATTTTGACTGTAAAGTTAACAGGTCTAGTCTTAGACTTAACTTTTGTACTTCTGTATGTAAGTATTTGCTTATGTCTTGTAGCTCGCTGGCTGTATTCATCACATTTTACCAACCCATCTACTTGGGATTGCGTCTCCTGAATTTGAGAATTTGCTTCTCTAAGGTTTTGTAACTTACCTGCAAGTTGTTCCTGTTTATCATCTACATATGGTACTTTTTCCATTAATGTATTTATATTGGGATATGTCGATAATTATTTCTTGTTTTAGTTGTGTTTTAGTTGTTTAACAAGCTCTCAACTTCCTGTATAGATTGTCAGATAATTCAGTGCATAGAGTTTTGGTCACCTCACTGAACTGTTGACTAATACTATTCTTGTAATCGTTAAATGCCTGATTTTGTTGTGTAAGCTGTTGTCCTATATTTTCCTGATGTCTTGTGAACTTCTGTGTAAACTGTTGTGTTATTAGATGCATTAGTTGTGTCAAATTGTGTGGCTCACTAGTATCTACATTGCCTTTACAAACTGTTCCCTGCTCTTGCGTGCATGACGTCATTAGCAAATAATCAAAGGAAGTTTCGCTGTCATGAGCTTCAGTTTCACTATTTGAAGAAATGTTTCCCAGTGAGAACTGAGGAATTGTCTCATCAAGTGTCATAAAAGTTATCAGTTTTTGATAATGGGATGCCAGCATCGCTGTTTTGGCAGCTGCTGGCCAGTTTTTGAGTTGGCGCATTACCTTCAACTGTTGTCAAGCTCAGATTTCTGCCATCTTGGCATATTGCATTTTGTAATGAATTATCAACAGTGCCCATTTCCTTTGACTCCATTGCGAACAGTGTTTAACAAAATTATGAAAAAATTTTTTTCAAAAATGAAATTTTGTTTGCATCGATACTTTTCAACTAAAGTAGATTTATCTGCATATTCCCTAACAAACGTGATTATTATCTGACACAGTCTTATAGAATTTGATGACTTATCTTGCACTTTAATGATCACTTTATACAAATTTTCGTCGTTTCGGTAGAAATGCAATTTCCATAAAGCATATTAATTTGAAGGAAAAGAGATTATCTACTGTCAGAGAGATGGTGCCAACTGCGGCCATATAAACATACAGCATAGCAACTTCCTACCTTTATTGCTGAAACCAGCATTCCTGGCACATCTCGTTTGTAGTCAGAATTTAATTTTAATTTGTTCCTTCAATGCTTTTCTTATTCCCAATCTCACAAATGTGTTACAAATACAACAAAGGTTTCATTAGTTTCTTGTGACAATAAAATGAATCATTTATCTAAAAAAAAAATTTTTTTTTTTTAATCTGAACAATTGAAAGGCCTGTTTATATTCCACTCGGTGTTGTCCTGTCATGGTTGCCATTGATTACTGGCATATAGCTGGGTGAGCAAATGATGGAAACTGATTAATAATTGCTGCTTGAATAATTACAAAAAATTAATTGGAAAGTTTAATTGAAAGAAATTGGATGGTACACATATCCTGGGTGAGCTTTAACTAGTACTAATATCAACAGACCTTCAATACATTTAAGATCAATATTCATCATTTAAGTTATGTACTTCTTCACATTAGTTCAATTGTGCATAGTACTGTTATGATAATGCTGATACAGGATTGCCCATCCACTGCTGGCGCAAATTCCTCTTCTCTGCTTCGAACATGTTGATGTAGGCTTCTTGGCGCGGGCTAAATGATGAACAGACTGGTGTGATTGATGTAAATATATGAATAAATTGGCCTTCCTAATAACTTCTATAACACTTTTTAATATAGCAATATTATGAGAAGCAATGTTGGCACTTACCATATAGCAGAAGTGCTGAGTCACAGATAGTCACAACAAAAAGACTCTCACAAATATAGCATTTGGCAATTAAGGCCTTCGTCAACAATAGACAGACATACATGCACATGCGCCAACACACACACACACACGGCCGGCCGCTGGTGGCCGAGCGGTTCGAGGCGCTTCAGTCTGGAACCGCGCGACCGCTACAGTTGCAGGTTCGAACCCTGCCTCGTGCATGGATGTGTGTGATGTCCTTAGGTTAGTTAGGTTCAGTAGTTCCAAGTTCTATGGGACTGATGACCTGAGATGTTAAGTCCCATAGTGCTCAGAGCCATTTGAACCATTTTTGAACACACACACATACACTCAAGCAAACGCAACTCAGCCATGAAGGCCTTCGTCAACAACAGACAGACATAGGCACACGCGCACACACATGCACACACACACACACACACACACACACACACACACACACACACACACACACACACACAAATGCAACTCACACACATGACTGCAGTCTCAGAGTCTCAGGCAACTGAAACCACACCAGTGTGGTTTCAAATGCCTGATACTGTAGTCGTGTGCGTTTGTGTGTGTGTGTGTGTGTGTGTGTGTGTGTGTGTGTGTGTGTGTGCGTGTGTGTGTGTCTAGCTTCCATGTATAAAAAGAATGAAGAAAGAAAAAAAAGTAATAATATGATTCATCATACGGGGTGTAGTTTCCATGTGACCCTTGTTTGCATTTAGTAATTTTCTGTATCCTCTTCGTTTACAGCTCCCACATCAAATGAAAACAAAGTGGATTTCAGTGGCCAGGAGCTATCAAGTGAATTAAAATACAGTCACATAATTACAGAATGCTGAAATATAATTTTAGTTTGTTTTCTGATTTTATTTCCACATTTTTGGCAGTCGAGCGTTAATCACTGTTTAGAACAATGAAGTTATTTTTGTCGGTATGCTAAAGGAATTTGGCTTTTATTAATCTTTCCTGCTGAGGCGTTACATTTATTTGAAATGAAGTGTTTCATTTCACAGTATTGGTCAGTTCCAGCTGTTCGCTGAATTTCAAGTTCCATAATAAAGAACCAAACATAAGACAGTACAATACAGGTACTCCAAGGAAATTTATGTCCAGAAAACCACACCGAAAATCTTAATATCAGGATGGTGCCTACATCATTCTGAATCTGGACATATGAATGTGCACTTCAAGCCAGTTTATACATTTTCGTATGGCTTACGAAATTCTGATGCTCTTGGAGTATTCTCCGATCTCCTGCTTCTTTTATGACATAATGTAAGATCTCTTAATGCTTTATATGTACGAATGATCTTCCTACATGATTGTAGCTGCACATGCGCAGTAGTGCCTGTTTTATGGTGCTCTTTGGCAACTGCTGAAATGAAACTATTTCTAACAGGTCTCGGGAAAATATTGGGGATGGTGGTTTGAAAAGCATTACTTTCAAGTAATTTTCCTTTTACACAAGATGTATTATGTTACGTGTGAGAATTTGTGATGAATTTCTTAAATCACAGAGTGTTTGACTCATTTCAAGCCCAGATGACCAGGCATTTATGTCATTATTTTAAGTTTTACTGGCACAGCTGTGCATCTTAAAGTGTAACACATGTAAAGAAAGTGTGAAACTTTAGCTTCTCTTATAGCTCATTAATCTTTGAGACCAATGTTGTATGTGAAAGCTTAGCTTCTTGTGTAGCTACATTATGTATATTAATTTAAACCATTAAGTTTTGCTCTTTATGTGTTCACACTGCTTTAATGATGTTGCTATTTGCTGACTAAATCACATGTCCTATGCTCTGAATATCTACTGTCCTCAACTGGAAAGATCATGTGACTTGAGCTATGATTGGCTTACAAAAGAGCATCGCAGTTTCAATTTCAATGCTTTGGAAACCAATGTGCTATATTTGGGGGGGATTTGAATTTATACCTTTGTAATATAAAAATATCCAGCGTAAATTTTTTGCTTGGTTCATTTTGTAAAGTGCCAGGAAGTTGTACGCCGGTGTATAAAACTTCAATAATTTGAAGGATTGATAAGTTCTACAGTTCTGAGGAAATGTATGCTATCACTTAACACGGAAAAGGTGTATTTTCACATGGGGAAAAAGTGTATTTTTCAACAGGGAAAAATCTAGGAATTGTTTTTCCATTGTATAAGTATACACCCTGACAGAGATCATTTAAAATTACAAAACTGTTCCTTAAATTATGCAGCACAATTTCAGTAATAAAGTTAAGCTTTCAAATGACAGTAACTAGTATATTTAGACTACAGGCCATTAAAATTGCTTCACCAAGAATAAATGCAGATGATAAATAGGTATTCATTGGACAAATATATTATACTAGAACTGACATGTGATTACATTTTCACGCAATTTGGTTGCATTGATCCTGAGAAATCAGTACACAGAACTACCACCTCTGGCAATAATAACGGCCTGGATATGCCTGGGCATTGAGTCAAGCAGAGCTTGGATGGCATGTACAGGTACAGCTGCCCATGCAGCTTCAACACGATACCACAGTTCATCAAGAGTAGTGACTGGCATATTGTGACGAGCCAGTTGCTCGGCCACCATTGACCAGACGTTTTCAATTGGTGAGAGATCTGGAGAATGTGCTGGCCGGGACACCAGTCGAACATTTTCTATATCCAGAAAGGGCCGTACAGGACCTGCAACATGCTGTTGTACATTATCCTGCTGAAATGTAGGGTTTTGCAGGGATCGAATGAAGGGTAGAGCCACGGGTTGTAACACATCTGAAATGTAATGTCCACTGTTCAATGTGAACAAGAGGTGACCGAGATGTGTAACCAATGGCACTCCATACCATCATGCTGGGTGATATGCCAGTATGGCTATGATGAATACACGCTTCCAGTGTTTCTTCACCGAGATGCGACCATCATGATGCTGTAAACAGAACCTGGATTCATCCGAAAAAATGACATTTTGCCATTCGTGCACCCAGGTTCGTTGTTGCGTACACCATCGCAGGTGCTCCTGTCTGTGATGTAGCGTAAAGGGTAACCGCAGCCATGGTCTCCGAGCTGATAGTCCATTCTCCTGCAAATGTCGTTGAACTGTTCGTGCAGATGGTTGTTGTCTTGCAAACGTCGGCATCTGTTGACTCAGGGATCGAGACGTGGCTGCACGATCCGTTACAGCCATGCGGATAAGATGCCTGTCATCTCGACTGCTAGTGATACGAGGCCATTGGGATCCAGCATGGCGTTCTGTATTACCCTGCTGAACCCACTGATTCCATATTCTGCTAACAGTCATTGGATCTTGACCAATGCGAGCAGCAATGTCGCGATACGATAAACCGCAATCGTGATAGGCTACAATCTGACGTTTATCAAAGTCGGAAACGTAATGGTACGTATTTCTCCTCCTTACATGAGGCATCACAACAATACATCACCAGGCAGCGCCAGTCTACTGCTGTTTGTGTATGAGAAATCGGTTGGAAACTTTCTGCGTGTCAGCATGTTATAGGGGTTGCCACCAGCGCCAACCTTGTGTGAATGCTCTGAAAAGCTAATCATTTGCATATCACAGCATCTTCTTCCTGTCGGTTAAATTGCGTGTCTGTAACACGTCATCTTTGTGGTGTAGCAATTTTAATAGCCAGTAGTGTAATATCTATCTGAATGCAATAATAAATATTCAGCATGTTTTCTTTGTGTTTATATCTCATTCAACCATGTCAAACTTTTGTTTTACTTATTTACTGTGAGTTACATGAATCTATTACTGAAGCAGTTATTTTTGTAGTATACCTAACTAAGCAAGAATCATTTATAAATAAACCACTAGCACTGAAATTTGGTCAAAATATGCTTTACAAGGGTGATCAGAAAATTTTTTGGCCTGATAGTCAAATTAACAATTTTTGCTTTCAAAGAAGTTTTATTTGTCTGTATGATCTCCTCTAATATTAATACATTTCATGCAGCAGTGTTCCATTGACATTATTGCTTCTCTGTAGTGTTCCTGCAGAAGTGTTGCAAAGTACCCACCACAGCCACAGTCATATCTCAGATGGACAAAAAGCACCAACCAGCAAGGTATTTCTTCAGTTTTGAGAATAGATTGAAATATGAGGGAGCCAAATCTGGGAAATAGGGTGGGTGTTCTAACACTTAATAGTGCAAATCCCCAGTTTACCCATTGCCAAGTCACTTTTGAGGGCAGATGCAATGCAAGGACCAGCTCCATATGGAAGATGATTTTTTTTCTTCTTGAGGCCATGTCTGTTATCACAAATGATTGCATTCAGTTTTGTTAGAAGTTGAGAATAGTACTCCCCAGTTTTGGTCTTACCTCTTTCAAGACAGTCAATCCAAAAATTCCTTTCTCATCCCAAAACATGGATTCCATGTTCTTTTATTTCTTTATTTATTGTTATTATTTATTTATTATTATAATTATTTTATTTATTTATTTGTGTTGGGAATTAGGGGGACTGATAAGGTAAGGGATGAGGAGGTTTTCCACAGAATCAGTGCAGAAAGGAACATAGGGTGACAAGAAGAAGGGACAGGATGATAGGGCCTTTATTATGTCATCAGGAGATAACTTCCTTGGTACTAGATGGTGCTGTAGAGGGTAAAACAGCAGAGGAAGACAAATATTGGAGTACATCCAGGAAATAATGAGGACATATGATGCAATTGCTATTCTCAGTTGGAAAGGTTGGCACAGGAGAAGAATTCTTGCCAGGCCACATCAAACCAATCATAAGACTAATGACTCAAGTGCAGCAATCTCTGGGAAAGGCCGAGAACTTTTCTGACAACCCAAAAAAAAGCCAGCTTGAAAAAGAGAGAACAATTTGAAATATAAAGTGATGCATTCTGGAGAAGCAGCTCCAACCTGGAGTGTGACCAGTAGCTTGCTTTCTCACTGCTATTATTTAATTACAATGAAATTTCTGTTATGAAAGATTGTATTTTATGTCCTGTGCTGGATACACAACTGAAATAATGAACCCATAATAAGGAAAACGATCCATCTCTGTTAATGTGAAACCACAATGAAAATTATTTGAAATAATTGACGTTAGTTTTAATATTGTGAGAAGGATTTTTGACTTTAGTTTTACTTGTGCACGGGACACAAATGGGCAGTGAGTAGTTTAAATTCACAGTTATTTATACAGTTACTCACAGAGATAGTTTTTTTTAATATTATCTTTTATCAGAGAGCTGCATAAATTGAATAGTATAAAAACCAAAGTTCTCTAAGGAATTTCTCAAGTGTCTTTCCATTTATTTATGTTTATTAACTTCTTTTGCACTTCCTGTCCTATATTCACAGATAATCTTTCATTAGTCAGGGTTCTTGTAATAATATCGTCAGTATCTACTGATTGAATGGTAAAACAGAATAATTGAAAGAATAGTATTTCAAATCTAAAATGGTGTCACTTATTTCTTACTTTATCCATGTACATGATCATGTGACTCTTTATATGAGGCTGAGGCTGGAACATTTCCTAATTGTTATCAAAAGCAAGTCAGTGCCGAACCATAAGAAGTACAATATTTATGAAGAAATAAATCTTATCTATACTCCCAAGTTGTGGTGTGCCTCTCTGCATACTGCCATATCCCTCTTGTGTGCTTGTGCTGGTGTTGATACAGTTATATGTTTCAGGTGGAGATGTTTGGGATAATGAAACAATTGATGGTGAAGGTGGCTACTCAATTATTGGTGATGGAATAATGGGCAAGGTAGAGGAGGGGGCACATGATGGTCCTGGTCAAGTGATTATCATACCTGCAGTTTCTGGTTGCAACTGCAATTACCGCTGTATTGCTCTTGATGAGCACCGGCATAATGTACGCTGCATCTGCCCAGACAACTGGGCAGTGGCAGCTGACAACATAAGTTGTGTGCGTAAGTATTTTTCCTTTTGTACTCTTTTTTTCATATTTTTACCACATGCACTTAACACTTTGGAGACTGGCTGCTTAGGAGGATATCGGGCGTAGGGAACTGGCCATATATGCCTTTATTTAAAGTATTACTGGCACCTGTGTAATCGTTGTGTCTTAAAAGAGTTATACATACTAAAGTAAGTCCAAGAATCATGATTTATTTTTAATATTTGCTGTAGTTCTTTGATAGATTACAAATTTTAAAGTAAAGATGACAGAAAATCTAATTATCCTACCAAAAAAAGTGCGAGGTGAGTTATTGATGAATTTCTTCCCCTTGAGCTTCCAGAATTCCTTGCCGACTCAACAAGCATGACATATTTGTAGCAGAACTGAGCACAGTGTGAAGTCTAATAGGCAGATGTTTAAAATTACCTCAATGCAGTCATATTGGCTTAGCCACTTTCAACAGCAGTTGTTATTTTGCTGATGTTTATTTCGAAATAATTCTTTGAAAATGACAACAGAAGGCAGTTATCAGTCTAGCAACAGCTAGTGAGGTATCTCTACAATGCTCTCATATGAAATGAGTCCAGTTTTTGAGTAACAGATGGCTCACGCATCGAGAAAATTGTGGCCCAACTTATATTTGAATGTGGTCTTTTTAACACAAAGTTTTGGCCCAGGAAGTTGTCAGGGCTGACCTCCAAAGTGTTAAAAGTTTCAGTAAGCTAGAGGACAGTATTTTTGGTGATATTAGGTATCAGTTCAGCAAATATATGACTCGATTCACATAAGGAGTGGAATGCTGCCATATACAAGATACTGTTTTATAGCTTTGTTATTATCCAAACATAGTTTCATCATTTCAGTGGCAGTTTTTTTTATTTTCTTTGTGAAAAATTATTGTTACTTGTTAACCTCTTGTGTAGGTTGTATGAATGTGTTGCTCAAAAGTATTTACAGTCATAAAAGAGCAGCTACTAGGTGCCAAATATTTTGTACTAGTTTCATACAATACCCAGTTAAGACATACATCACTAAGTTGTGCTGTTATAAGTTGTTCATTTATGCTATGCTTGAACATTTAGATCTGGGATGCTAAATTTGAATATAATAATATATATTTATTTACATATCTCACATGACGCTATCTGTTGTGTATGCTGTTAGTTTTACATCTACCACACATATTACAGTTTGTCATCTGAAAACAGTGCAAGATCAGACACTTTTAGCATGTTACTTACTGTTTTTTATGTTGTGAACTTTCTTGGGATCACGTGATTCCAAATTAATTTTTGTTAGAAGTTGTTGCTAGTTTTAAAAATTTTTAATTAATTATCTGTGTTAATTAAGTAGTGATTTTGTGCTATGAGATGATCAGCAAATGTTGAGTGGGACCTTTTAGTTTTTAATGATCTGAGGTGTTGCTGCATACCTACATGTTTAGTAAGCATGGAAAAGAAGAAGAGATGCAACATCTAAAAGGTGATTAGTTATATTTCTGTGTCTCAAAATTTTGAAGGCCAGTCAAATGAAAGTGGCCAACTGCAGAACACCATGGGTATAAGTAATTGAAGAGATGAAGCAAAAAGTAACTTAATAACAAATGGAAAAAAATAGCAGAATATGTGAGACATTGCTAAGAGATAATGAAGTGCAGAAATGCTTGCAAAATCGGTAGTAAAAGAGAATATAAAGAAAATTCAAATAGAGAAACAGGTGAGAAAAGAAGAACAGGATACAAGTGTGAGGAGCCAGGGTAATTGAAAATGATAATAATGAGTGATAGTATCCGGTAATAAGTCTGCAAGCTGAGGAGGTAATGATTTGGAGGGTAGGAAAATGGGGAATTAAATGTCAAATTTCTTTTCAGCCCCAAAGCTTAAGTTGTGGATAAGTAAATCAATAATAATATACATGGCATAACAAACCCCTAAATACACTGATGTAAATTGAAAAATGCCGGTCCTGAACACACTGTCTCCTGGAATGATGCTTGTGGGTTTTATGGCTATAGTGGCGGTCCACGCACCAAAAATTCCAACTTATTACGATAAAGCACTTTTATTACGGTTCGTATATTTACAGAAACACAAGAAAAACAATGCACAATTTCACGACATGTGTATCACTAGTCAAGTCGCAGACGGGACTGCCAAAGAAGCTCCAGTCTCCAAAGACCTCTTACTCTGCGCTTTGCTGGTGAAGTTACTGGCAGTCGACTGTCGCCACAGAGGCGCCCCCCCCCCCCCTCCCCCCAGGGGTGCGGAGCACTGGGGGAAGGACGTGGGTGTCTTCCTGTGTAGTGGCATTGTGGGATGCTCGCTGATTGATAGCAGTGTGTGCTAAGTGTCCATACTGTCTGTGCAGGGTGGACTAGCGCTCGTGTAGTCTGCCATCCAGTGGGGGGAGGCGGACTGGTTGACCTGTGCGCGTGAACTGGACGGGCACAGGAGATGTTGTTGCAGTACTGGCAGAGAGGGGGATGCGAATCTTGAGCATCCCATTGGTGCTGAACGTTGTGGTTATGGCAGCCGTATCCACCCCATTTGGGATAGGGACTGTGCGCAGGATGGTAATGTGTGACGTGGGTGTGGACCCACGTGAAGTGTCCCCTATGCGGAGGACGAAGATGGATCCCTCATGGAACTGCAAGGAAAGCTCGTTGCGTTGGCACTCAGAGGCGTTGATTGCGATGCAAATTTCGTCGACAGTGGATGTAGGGTGCACTAGGGGGGGTGTGGGCGAAAAGTAACGTAGTTCAGGAGAAACATTGGAACACTCTGTGGAGGTATTGGGCACCAACACTTGGGATGGTGTAATGTCACACGCAACATGAGGTTGGGCCTGAGGTTGTGGATTGTCACACGCAGTGCCTGTTTGGAACGAGGGTAGAATATCATTGTACGCAACCGCTGAGTTGTTCTCGGGTGTAGGCTCGGTGCACATATGATCATGGTGGGACGCAGGAGGGTGGGTGGTCTGTGTGGGATCGGGGTCGTCACCATCTGATGGAAGAACACTCGACTCGGGGGGGGGTGTGTTACAGATTCTTCGATCATCCATGCTGGTTTCACGCGTTGGAGGGAAACTGTCTGCTGGCGACCACTGATGAGAATGTCCATAGTATTGTCTCTGCGAGCCACTACTTGATGTGGGCCAGAGTAGGGTGATTGTAATGCCGGTTTGACTGTGTCATCCCGTAACATAACAAACTCACAAGAGTCCAGTGCCGCATGCCTGAACACGCGAGGGCGGGTATGTGGCCGTGGAGGAGGTGTGCGGATCGCGGCTATGTGTGTCCGGACCCGTTCAACTAGCATGGGGAGGTCGGACAGGTTGGTGATTGCTTCGTCGTTGGCGAACTCTGCGGGGAGGACTAGGGTCTCGCCATACAGGAGCTCTGCGAGTGAAGCCTGGAGGTCTGTCTTGTAAGCCGTGCGTATTCCTAGCATAACCCAGGGAAGGGCATCGCACCACTCACCACCGTGGCACATGAGTGCCGCTTTCAGCATTCTGTGCCACCGCTCGACCAGTCCATTGCTCTGGGGGTGGTAAGCCGTGGTGCGGAATCTATCCACCCCACAGAGGACGCAGAGTTTGTTAAACAGCAGGGATTCAAACTGTCGTCCCTGGTTGGTGGTGATGGATGTAGGACAGCCAAATCGAGCTATCCAGGAGGATACAAATGCATGTGCTACAGAATCTGCTGTGATGTCCTGCAAGGGGATTGCCTCCACCCAACGTGTAACGCGATCAATGCCAGACGGGATATACCTGAAACCATCCGACACGGGTAATGGTCCTACGAGATCCACATGTACATGACAGAAGTGGCCTTTCGGGATGTCGAATTTACCTAGACTGGGTTGTGTGTGCCTGCCGACTTTGCTGCGCTGGCACTGTAAACAAGCATGAGCCCAAGTACGACAATCCCTCTTTACACCTGGCCACACAACGCGTTCTGTGACCAGGTGCGTAGTAGCCTTAGCTCCAGGATGTGCCAGGTTATGTAAAGTAGTGAACACTTGGCGACGCAGCGCAGGGGGAACAATAGGCCGAGCGGTGCCCGTGGATGTATCACACCACAGTGGCTTGACCGAACCTGGTAGGTTGCACGAAACGATCTGAAGGGAAGTATCTGGGTCCTGTCGGAGGTTGTGCAATTCGGTGTCACTGTCCTGTAAGTGGGCCAATTCATCGAAATTAATGGGGGATGAAATTGCAGTGATACGTGATAGGTAGTCAGCCACCACATTTTCTGACCCTTGAATGTAACGGATGTCTGTTGTGTATTGGCAAATTAAGTCCATTTGCCAGAACCTACGTGGGGGAAGGTCAGTAGCGGGGTTACGGATAGCTTCCGCGAGGGGGCGGTGGTCCGTGAAGATTGTTATATTCCTTCCTTCAATGTCTGTGCGGAAATATTTTACAGCTTCGTAAACTGCAAGCAATTCTCTGTCGAATGCTGACCATTTACGTTGAGCTGTAGATAATTTTTTGGAAAAAAACCGGAGTGGTTGAGTCGTGTCATTGACATGCTGTTGTAGGACTGCACCGATTGCGAAATCACTTGCATCCAATGTAATCGAGATGCAGGCATCTGGCAAAGGATGGGCGAGAGTGACACCACATGCTAACGCTGCTTTAAGGTCTTCGAAAGCTCTCACCATGTTGTCAGACCACGGTACTCGGCGACTGCCTGAGGTTTGTTTACCGGCCAATGCATCAGTCAAAGGGGCTTGAAGAATTGCTGCCGCCATCGGCAGGTTACGACGGTAGAAATTGACAGTTCCTAAAAACCGGCGTAATTCGCGAAACGACACTGGGAGGGTAGCTCACAAATGCAGTCGACCCGCTCCTGCGGGGGGCATATACCATCCGAGGAGACTGTGTACCCCAGAAAAGTGACTGCAGTGCAGTGGAGTTGTGACTTGTCATTATTGATCTTGACTCCGTTACGTGTCAATAAGTCCTGTATCGTGGCCAGGTGGAGTTCATGTTCCCTGTCAGAGGGGGAGAAAATTAGTATGTCATCGAGGTATGCGTAGCAATATGTGCAGTTAAAAAGAAGTGAGTCTATAAAACGCTGCCAAGTTTGGGACGTGTTTTTGAGACCATAAGGCATGTAACAAAATTTGTACAGGCCAAAAGGTGTGATTACTGCTGTCTTTGGGATGTCACTCTGTTCCATTGGTATCTGTAAATATGCCTTGCGGCAGTCCAAGACACTGAAGATGCGTCCTCCGCTAAGTACTTGGGCAAAGTCTTGTATGTGAGGTATTGGGTAATTGTCTAATACCGTCCGCGCGTTGAGGCGACGATAGTCGCCACACAGGCGCACAGTGCCATCCTTTTTGGGAACTAAATGTATGGGGGTGGACCAGTTACTGTCCGATGGGCGAACAATGCCTGTCCTTAGAAGTTCCTCCACTGCGGCTTTAGCAAGGCGTAGTTTATGTGGTGGCAGTCGACGCGCTTTATGGCGCACTGGAGGCCCATCTGTCGTGACAATTTTGTGTGTCGTGTCATTCGTAATAGCGTTCAGCTTGGCTGGCGAACTCATTTGGGGGCCGTCTTGAACGGGGATCGGTAGTACACAAGAGTCACTAACCTGATGTGCCAGGGAAGAAGTCTGCTTCGGTGTCGACAAAGTTCCACGAGGTGCATCTCCGGTGTCAGGTGGTGGCGGCGGTGGCAGGTGTTGTACGAGGCGTCGTGCCTCGGTGAGGGCATGCGTAGCCAATGATCTGGCACGGTTCCGTTCGACATTGTGAGGACGGAGATCGCCGACTGCAGGGCGTTCAGGCTGGAGATGGGCGGTGGAAATTGTGAGGCTGTCCGCTGATGAAGAGCACTTGATGGGAGCTGTGTCCAGGTCGTCGGGCAGCCGAGGGGGACGGGGGGCCGAAGAGGCGACTGAACATGCAATGTGCGTGGACGAGGCGTGGTGTAATAATGCGGCTGACTGAAGATCTGGGGACAGTCCGAAGTGGAAAAGGAAGTCGATGCCTAATACTGGATCTTCGACATCAGCCACGTAGAAGGACCAAGTGAACTGTTTACCAGGTATGAGTTCAATAGGTAACTTGGCCAAACCCTCGACACGAAGTGTCGACTTATTTGCTGCTCGAAGGGACAGTTTGGTTGCTGTCGTGTCCTTTACAGAAAATGTGGGAGGTATGACACTAACGTCTGCTCCGGTATCGATGAGAAAATACCGGCGCGAACCTACATCCAAGGCGTACAGACGTCCTCGTGGGGTGGGGGATCTGACAGAATGCAATGTCTGTGGGTGCCCCTGCCTGTATCCGCGGGCCGTGGCGCCTACTGCGGCCCGCGTGCGGCGTTTGGGAATGCGCAGGGTGGACGGCAGTTGCGAGCGGCGTCCCTGAAAGTGGTGTGAAACCAGCATATGCGTGAGTCGGCTATACTCGTCCCGCCAGCCGAAGCGTCAGGCGGGGGGAAGGCGGTGCGGGCAGGCGCTAGCCCGGTTGGGGTGGGGAGCAGCTGTTGCCGACCCGCTGGCGGTTCCCGGCCTTGGCCGCTAGGTGGCTGCTGTTCCGAGTGCTGTCCGCGATACGCATGCGCCCGGCCTCTACCGCCCGACGGTGGAAGTATACACACAAGGTTAGCAACCTCGGCGGTGTTAGACACTGTGCTGTGTCGAATAATGGCATATGCCTAATCCGCCAGCCGTAGTTTATCCTCAAGTGACGCTGCGGTCTGTGGAAGCAAATGTAACTGTAGTTCTTGTGGCAGCTTCACCAACCACAATGCCCAGAGCACTAAGTTCGGCAGGATCTCGGTACCGACCTGGGCACGCAAGCGTCGCCACAGCTGTGAGGGTGTTCTGTCGCCTAAAATCTCGTCATAAATTATGTTGTGAATAGTATCGGCCGGCGGACGAGAGAGGCGTTCGATAAGTAATGCACGAGCAGAGGCATATTTGTTGCTCTTAGGTGGGTTCAGCAATAAGTCACTGATGAGATCAGGGTGGTCGTGCAGGTGGTTCACTAAACACACGAAACGGGTGCTGTCGTCCGCAATACCATGTATGTCCAACATGTTGTCCACCAAGGTAAACCACGTCACTGGGTTGTCCGGTTGTAACGGCGGCAGCTTTGGAAAACGGCCGGGGGCCAGTGTTTGCGGGGCTGTAGGAGAGGCACGAAATGCACGGGGATTCTGCACGGTGTTCACTGGTGCGAAATGTGGCTCAGTGGCAGGCGATGTGTTGCGTTGAACGTCCGTGAGCTTTGTCGGCGAGACGTGGTATCCAGTCCATGTAGGCCACATGACAAGCACGGTGCGGCTGGCGCGAGATCGCGATTGAGCGCCGAGTGATGGGGCGGAACCACGGCTGGTGCGTCGCCCGAGGTGTGCGCGGGGCGGCAGGACGGGTAGGCATCTAAATGGTCCGGCTTGGTTGGCGCGAGTATCCCTTCGACCGGTGCGAAGGGGGCCACGTTAAACGGCGGCCATGCATGTGGACCCAGAAACTGGCCAGCCACGTGGTCCATGCTGTGCGGTAGAAACTCGGGGTTTCCGGGGTCCTGTGCTGAAGGGGCATTCTGTTGAGCGTAGAATGCCGTAGAAGGTGTCCGCGACGATGTGTACAGCACCCGGTGTGGTATGCCGGCAGAGGTTAGAGTCGTCCGGCCAGGCGAGGCAAACACGGGGGATATGAACATTCCCGGTGTATTATTGGCACACGGGGTGAAACGTTGCGCTTCACAGTCGAATGTCCATTCTGCGGTTGCGGCGTCGTGCACTGCCGTAAAAACTGGAGACTGCGACATTGTCTATTGGCGCGAAACCGGTGATACACAGCGAGCAACTGCAATGTATTTTCGCTACTCGGGGTCACCAATGTGGGTTTTATGGCTATAGTGGCGGTCCACACACCAAAAATTCCAACTTATTACGATAAAGCACTTTTATTACAGTTCGTATATTTACAGAAACACAAGAAAAACAATGCACAATTTCACGACACGTGTATCACTAGTCAAGTCGCAGACGGGACTGCCAAAGAAGCTCCAGTCTCCAAAGACCTTTTACTCTGCACTTTGCCGGTGAAGTTACTGGCAGTCGACTGTCGCCACATGTTTTATTCAGATATTCTACAGATATTGCATTTGTTCATAACAGCAGGGTCAAATATTTGCAGACATACTCTCTAGAGTATTTTGTATCATTATCATAGTCAGCAGCAGCCGTTTGATGCCCACTGTTGGATGTACATACCAGAGGTATGCAGTTCATAGTGGCTGTGTGGGAGCAAATGACGCATTTGAACATGCAAACGGGAAGAAATCAATTTTTTCCAATTGATACCTGTTCAGCAATTCCCCCAAAATCTTACGTGACTTGACCAACATGACTCACTAAGTCTGTTATACTTAAAATGTGAAGCCAGAATTTCAAAAGTTGCAACCATCTTCAAAACCAATGATTATCACAAGAAAACCATGGAAAAACAGTACAACAAAACAAGGTCAACATGGATGTGAGATTGTATCATCAGCACATTGCCATTCTACAAATATGTGCAGAGATGAAAAAATTACTCATTTTCCTCATTAAATGCTATTCCAGGGTTTTATAAAATAACGTATGGTTTGTCTTGTACAATGTCTCAAGTTAATGCAAAAACATGTAAAAAATTATTAAATTATTCCCTTATGCAGTTTATGTTATCATTTTTATTTTTATCTAGTTATTTTCCTTGACAGCTTAATATTATCTGCCAGACTGTGTCTTGAATTTGATGTTTATGTTTTGTTGATGGTGTCCATCAAACTGCCATTTGAACATACCCCAGATACATTTCACAATTTCAATCTGGAGTCTTATCTTGTGCAGTTTCCCAGTTGTTATTGCATACTGACTGTACCCAAGCATATTACAATGTAATACAGCTGCAAACATCTAGCATGAAGTTTTTGTTCACAACTATAGTCTCACCTTGCAGTTGTTGAATGCAAAACATAGATATGAGAACTCCATTTAGACTGTAGTCAGAAATTGAGGTTTTCATTTTCTGAAAGCATTACATATAATGCTGACAAGATAAAAATCTATTTACTGTTTGTCAAGCTAGATAAAATCCCAAGAGAAATATCCATACTAAAAACTTAGTACACATACTGTTTGGTTGTTTTTAATTTGATGTTTTGCTTCTTCCCCTGTGTACCTGTTCTACACTGTTCCCTTTCTTACCTTCAGCTCCTGGTGCAGAAATCTCAGTCTTCATTAGCTGTAACTGTGTTGTGGTCCTTTTGCCCCTTATCCACTTTTACTTTTAAAGTGATTGGCAATATGATGCCTTTTATTTCAGAACTACATTCATAAATTTTGCATTATTTTGTTAGTTTATAATTGTACTTGTCATAGAAATTATATTTTACTCCTTTTTTCTTGAAATTCTTCATCAGTGTGATGTATAAGCTTAACGCTTTTTGTAAAGTTGTTCCAGACATAACAAGTGATTGGACATCAATCGCATATGTTGTTTTCCTGGTTGGTTCCATACTTATGGCATTCGTCAGCTTGGGAATGCTGTGCATATTCATGTGTAAGTAAAGAATTTTTGTGCAAGTATAATGTTTTTGGTACTTCCAATAAAGTGAAAGAAGGCAAATATTTGTAACCATAGGGAACTGAAAATATTTATTAACATATCTAACCTTGTCATACATAAGAAAATAAATATATCACAGCATTTAAATAAGAAATAGAAATTTTGCTTACACAAATGAACACATTTATCATGTAAATCGGCACAGAACAGCTTTACGTGAAAAAAAAAATGCACTTCATGCTGGGCTGAAGCTAGCCAAAGCTGTACCAAAAAGCTTCACAGTCCTTCCTACTGACAGATTAAAAGACCAGCTAAAAGGAATTCTAATTGAAAACCCTTTTTATTCCCCAGATGGGTACTTTATTTTTTTGTGAAAAGTGCTTTATAAGTGTGCCAAGCTCACAGTTTTAAGTGACTCACAACTGATCTAATGTTGATAACAACAATTTTTGTAATGCTGTTATTTGTATAATACAAAATGTAAAATGCATCAAAATAATTTCAATTTTTGTAACATTGTTATTTGTGTAGTACAAAATGTAAAATGGATCAAAACGTAATATTCACAAACAAATCTTAAGTTTGTAACTTATAAACTGACATATTCAGAAGAATAATCTGTATGATGTCCTGAAACTATATCATATTTGAGGATTGTGTTTGATTATTCAATATTTAATAAACTTTATTATTATTATTAATTGGAGATGAAATCATTTGAAACTACATTATTTCCGAACAAGTGAAAACTGTGGATCACCAAAATGATGAAATTTTGCATTCAGTCTAAAAAAAAAGGCACTGAGCACTATGAGACTTAACTTCTGAGGTCATCAGTCCCCTAGACCTTAGAACTACTTAAACCTAACTAACCTAAGGACATCACAGTCATCAGTTCGGTCTCTTTATTCAGCCATTAACAATATACATTGTGTAGATGTTGCCAGTTTATAGCCTGGCCTAGTGACAGTAAAGTTCCTTATATTTAGATTGTTTAAAAACTTACAAGTAAATACAGTCATCTTGCTTCAGTATAAGTAAGTAATTGCATTGCATTCTAATCAAAAAATATCCAGACAGTCTGTGTGTAATTTTATTTTCACTACATATCTTGCTTTCTTTCCTTTTAATGGAATCTCAACTTATTGAATCCATTTTGTATAATCACATTCAATTATTTCCTAAATAACAAATCAGCCATTTTCAATACAATCACTAAGGTAGGAAAGTGACTTTTTCTAAATCTAGGTTCGTTGTTTCTGGTTTCAAAAAATTGCTTAATCAATACTTACATGTGTCTATCTGTTATTGTATTCTATGTTCTGTATGCATTGTACCATAGAGAATGTTTCATAAAATACATTTTCACTTATGCTTATGCTATTGGCGACACTGTAACTGTCATGGAGGCTGATGAACTTTGTTTGAGCTAGTTCCTTTACTTTGTTTTTGGTATCAATCAGCATGCACCTAACAGATAACATAATTGCCTGTTAATTTTGAGGCTAAAGCTCACTTTTTATCTGTATTGGCTCTCAAATAATAAATAAATGGATTTGAAAGAGATTTCATGTTGAACAGTTTTCTTCCTTGTCACCCATACATGTTTGGGTGAAGTACTACAATCATTAATGAGTTCGTTTTTATTTTCTACTGAATAACAGGTAAAAATTACAGTTGATGTATTGTGTTCATTATATTATTAATATTTTTAACAAAATGTAAATTTTAATTCTATATACTGTAGTTGCTGTCATCTGGAGTATAGCTGGTATGTTAGTACAGTTTGTCATCTGCAACTACTAGGGATTTCTACACAGTACACTACTTATATTGAAGGGAAATGTTAGACCTAAAATGAAACTATTTGTGTTTTTAATGTTGTATTACTTTACTGTAATTACACTCTGAGGAAGGTGGGGAGGGGGGACAAAGGAATTTTATGAATGAGGTGGAACTCAGTAGATATGATATACATGTACAAACAGGCAAATTTTTGAAAGATTTCATGATGCCCTTCAGTTGCCATTCTCTTTATTTCATGTAAAATTATAGTTTCAGCGTTAGGTCCTTTTCAAGTATTTTATAGATGACTTTTTTAGTAGTATATTATGTCATGTATGTCATTGCTCCTATAATTTACTTCTAAAAAAAATCATACATAAAATACTTGAAAAAGGCCTAAGGCTGAAATTGTACGATCATACATGAAGTAAAGAGAATGGCAACTGAAGGCATCATGAAATCTTCCAAAAAATTCATCGCAGCTATGGACCCTATTGCATCAAAAATTATAGAAACAGACAAATGATTACAATTTCAGAAAAAATGGATAATTTATTCAAGACCTCCACAAATTGAGCAAGTTAATAATGCATTGGTCCACATCTGGCCCTTATGCAAGCAGTTATTCAGCTTGACATTGATTGGTAGATTTGTTGGATGTCCTCATGAAGGATATTGTGCCAAATTGTATCCAATTAGTGCATTAGATCATCAGAATCCCAAGATGGTTGGAGAGTCCTGGCCATAATGCTCCAAAAGTTCTCAGTGGGGGGAGAGATCCATCGACATTTCTGGCCAAAGTAGGGTTCGGCAAGTGTGAAGACAAGCAGTAGAAACTCTTGTTGAGATGTCAGACCAGGATGGCTTGCCATGAAGGGCAACAGAACGGTATGTAGAATACCATCAACGTACTGCTGTGCTGTAAGGGTGTCACAGACGACAACCAAAGGTAACAAGGTCACCAGATCTCTCCCAAAGTTGAGAACATTTGTATCATTATGGCCAGGGCTCTCCAACCAGCTCGGGATTTTGACAGTCTGATGCAGCAGTTGGACAGAATTTGGCACGCTATCCCTCAGGAGGACATCCAACAACTCTGATGTTCAATGCAAAGCTGAATAATTGCTTGCATAAGGGCAAGAAGGGAACATGTGCATTATTGACTTGTTCAGTTTGTGAAACTCTTTCTCTTGAATAAATATCTGATTTTTCTGAAATTCTAATTATTTGTTTGTCTGTAAGAAAATTATGAAATGGATAGTTGCTACTCACCAAATAGTGGACATGCTGAGATGCAGATAGGCTCAACAAAAAGACTTTTCAGAAAGCCTTCATTGAAAATAGACAACACACACACACACACACACACACACACACACACACACACTCATGCAAACACAGCTCACACACACATGACCACAGTCCCAGCAGCCTATCTGTGATCTAGCATTCCACTGTATGGCAAGTATCAACTGTCCTTTTCATAATTGTGTTACATTCCAATTTTCAATTATTTTTGTTTGTCTGTACTTATACATCACTCCTAACAATTTCTGTCCCACTCAGCACATTCCTTCAAGGTGTGTTTTTTTTTTCTCTAGGTATGTAATTACAGTAGGGCAATATAGCATTAAAAAGCACCAACAGTGTCATGTTAGTCCTAACTTTACCTTTAATATAAGTAATACAGTCCTAACTTTTCCTTTAATATAAGTAATGTACTGTATAGATATCCCTGTTAGTTGCAGATGGCAAACTGTACTAAAATATCTGCAGCACTGCAGATGACAGCAGTTACATGAATAATAGTATGTGCTATTCAGGTACATATTTTGTTAAAAATGTTATGAATACAACTACTATAATCCTAACACTGTATATACTATAATGCAGTTCATTGCACTATTTGGCATGATAGCTTGCTTTTGTATTTAAGTGAACATAATTTTTTCTGTTAGTTGTTGTAACCCATAGCTGATCTTCATTGTTACAAATTCATCATGGGCACTCGTTCCCAAAAAGGGCAGGGCTGTTTCTCACCAAAAAATACTATGTATTTCTATCATGAGTGTGACAAGTTATACTCAGTGGTTTCTAGATAATGCTTTTAGCTCCATTCCACAGGATATTTTTATCTTTCAGCTAGTAATTGTAATTTTCTAGCTTATTATGAGATCATTAAAATCTCTTTCAACCATTCTGGCATGATCAGGAATATGGTCACTAGTGAAAAGAGGTTGTGTTAAAATGTAAGAGTTATTTCTTAAACAGTACATACAATGTTTCATTTACTTACATGTTTATTTATTTTGTAGTATCATTTTATAGACCTCCAATACAGTCTCCCTGTTACCATTGACCTAGTTCAAACACTGGAGATGATTTGTTGTTCTTTCCAGAACACTATCCCTGTTCATATTTTGAAGGCTTAGGTAACAGCATAAAGCTCGCCACCCAAAAGAATATGATATTCATGTATCAAACAGTGGAAAATCCAGGATCTACATCTACATATATACTCCGCTAGCCACCAAGTGGTGTGTGGAGGATGGCACAATTCGCGCCAAAGTCATATTTCCCCCCCCCCCTCTGTTCCACTCATGGATCACACGAGGGGAAAAACAACTGTCCAAGCACCTCAGCATGAATGGTGATCATTGCGCAATTTGAAAGTTGGTGCTAATAATATATGCTCTACATCCTCGGCGAAGATCGGTTTTTGGAATTCTGTGAGCAGCCCCTTCCATTTAGCGTGTCATCTGTCTGCAAGTGTGTCCCACTTCAAACTTTCTATGAGATTTCTAACGCCCTTGTGATGGCTGAATGTACCAGTCATGAACCTTGCCACTCTTCTTTGGACCTTCTCAATCTCTTGAATCAGACTGACCTGGTAAGGGTCCCATACAGATGAACTAACGTATTATAAGCAATTTCCTTTGTTGAAGGACTGTATCGCTTCAGAATTCTACCAATAAACTGCAATCTAGAGTTCGCCTTACCCGTTACTTGTGTAATATGATTATTCCATTTGAGATCATTTCGAATAGTCACACCCAGATACTTGACGGATATTACTGCTTCCAGAGACTGGGCAATTATTTTGTTCTCATACATTAATGGGGATTTTTACTAATATTGAGAGATAACTGCCAGTTATTACACCACACATTTATTTTCTGCAAATCTTTATTGATTTGTTCATAACTTTCATGAAATACTACTTTCCTGTAGACTACAGTATCATTGGCAAACAGTCTAATGCTGCTGTCAATACCATCAACCAGATCGTTTATGTAAATCGTAAAAAGCAGCGGACCTATTATGCTGTCCTGGGGCAAACCTGAAGTTATGCTTGTTTTTGTTGAAGTCACCCCATTCAGGACGACATACTGCTGCCTGTCTATTAGAAAACTTTCTATCCAACCGCATATGTCAGCAGACAGACAGTAAGCACGCCCTTTTTGGAGCAAGTGACAGTGCAGATCTGAGTCGAATGCCTTTTGGAAGTCGAGAAATATGGCATCAACCTGGGAGCCAGCGAAAAAGGAGAAAAATAAAAAGACTGGCTGTGAATGGTGGAATGAGGGCTCTATAGTGCTTCAGTGTGAACAGGGAGGCTGGATAGGTGAAGACAATGAGTAACAAAGGTTGAGGCCAGGAGGATTACAGGAATGTAGGATACATTGCAGGGAAAATTCCCACCTACGCAATTTAGAAAAGTTGGTGTTGGTGGGAAGGATCCATCTGGCACTGGCTGTGAAGCAGTTGTTGAAATGAGGTATGTTGTGTTTGGCAACGTGCTAAGCAACAGGGTGGTCCAGTTGTTTCTTGGCCACAGTTTTTCAGTGGCCATTCATGTGGACAGACAGCTTGTTGATTGTCATGCCCACATAGAATGCAGCACAGTGGTTGCAGCTTTGTTTGTAATCACATGACTGGTTTCACAGGTAACCCTGCCTTTGAAGGGATAGGTGATGTTTGTGACCGGACTGGAGTAGATGTGATGGAGGTTGTATGGGACAGGTTTTACATCTAGGTCTATTACAGGGGTCGGAGCCATGAGGTAAGTGTCTGGGAGCAATGGTTGCATAGGGATGGACGAGTATATTGTGTACGTATGGAGGACAAGCGGAATACCACTGTGGGAGGAGTGGGAAGGATAGCGGGTAGGACATAACTCCTTTTAGGGCACGACAAGAGGTGGTCAGAACCATGGTGGAGAATGTAATTCAGTTGCTCCAGTCCCGAGTGGTACTGAGTTATGAGGGGAATGCTCCCCTGCAGCCGGTTGGTGGGACATTGGGTGGTGGCACAGGAGATTTGTTTTTATACAAAGTTGGGAGGATAATTATGATCTGTGAAGGCTTCAGTGAGACCCTCGCTATATTTTAAGAGGGACTGCTCATCAGTGCAGATGCGATGACCAGTGGTGGCTAGGCTGTATGGAAGGGACTTCTTGGTATGGTATGGGTGGCAGCTGGTGAAGTGGAGATATTGCTGGTGGTTAGTAGGTTCGATATGGGCAGAGATACTGATGTAGCCATCTTTGAGGTGGAGGTCAACATCTAGAAAGGTGGCTTGTTGGGTTGAGTAGGAGCAGGTGAAGCAAATGGGGGAGACATTGTTGAGGTTCTGGAGGAATGTGGATAGGTGTCCTCACCCTTGATCCAGATCACAAAGATGTCGCCAGTGAATCTGAACCAGGTGAGGGGCTTAGGATTCTGGGTGTATAGGAAGGATTCCTCTAGATGGCCCATAAAGAGGTTGGCATAAGATGTTGCCATGCAGATGCTGATAGCCATATGTCAGATTTGTTTGTAGGTAATGCCTTCAAAGGAGAAGTAATTGAGGGTGAGTACATAGTTGGTAATGGCGACTAGGAAGGAGATCAATGGTTTGGGATCTGTCAGGCTTTGGGAAAGGTAGTGTCCAATAGCAGTAAGATCAATGGCATTAGGGATGTTAGTGTAAAGGGACGTGCCATCAATAGTGATGAGCAGTGCACTGTGTGGCAAAGGGACAGGAACTGTGGTGAGTAAGTGGAGGAAATGGTTGGTATCTTTTATATAGTAGGGTAAGTTCTGTGTAATAGGTTGAAGGTGTTGGTTTATGAGAGCAGAGATTCTCTCAGTGGGGTCGCATTAACCGGGCACAATGCCATGTCCTCAGTGGTTGGGTTTATGGACTTAGGAAGCATGTAGAGGGTAGGAGTGCGAGGAATGGTAGGTGTGAGCAGAGAGATGGACTTCAGAGAGAGGTTCTGGGACGGGCCTAAGGATTTGAGGAGTGACTGGGGATACTGTTGGATTTCTGGAATGGGGTCACTGTGGCAAGTTTTGTAGGTGGATGTATCTGACAGCTGGCAGATTCCTTCTGCCAGGCAGTCCTTGTGGTTTAAAACAACAGTTGTGGAGCCTTTGTCTGGAGGTAGGATTATAAGATTGGGGTCAGTTTTTAGATGGTAGAGTGCAGTTCTTTTTGTGGATGTAAGGTTAGTTAGGATGTTGACGGATTTGGGGAATGATGGTGAGGCAAGTTTCGAGGTTAAGAAATTCTGGAAAGTCAACAGGGTATGATTTGGTGGCAGTGGTGTTGGATCACAGTTGGATGGAGGGTTGACTGAGTTAGGCAAGGTTCAACATTGGTCTTTGGTTGAGTCCGATTGGTAGGGTTGGTGGCAAAAAGTGTTTCCACTGTAGGGACTGGGGAAAGGAGAGAATGTCGTCAACAAGTCCTGTATGATTGAATTTGGGAGTGGGGCAAAAGGTGAGGCCTTCGGAAAGAACTGATATTTCTGTGGGGCTTAGGCTTCTGGAGGAAAGGTTCATGACAGTGTTTCGGGTCTGTTTAGGTTCTGGATTGTGTGTGGTGGTCGGAGGGAGTTCTTGAAGGTAGGGTAAATGTAGTAGGACTGCAAGATGGTTTGTCAGCTATGAGGGGACGTGGAGGAAGTTTGGAGATGGTTGTAGAGGTGATGGACAGTGGTACTCCAAGGCAGGAGTAGGAAGTGAGCAGGGTGGAGAGCTTTTTGAGGTGGCAAAGTGCTAGTTGCTCTAGTTCCTGGAGGCCAAGAATTTCAATGTGTGTTATGGGTTTCAGGATTTTGGGATTGCGTAGCAGGAAAATTTTGCAGATGGAGAGGAGGTACTACAAGGAGGTTTGAGGCTTTTTTGATACGGATTTGCAGGACTACTGTGTTGGTGAGGGCTAAGGATTGGCAGAATATGAACATAAGGAGGTCTTTGTGGAAGTAGGGGTGGCAGCCGGAGGTGCATAATTTGATTGTAAGTCCGTTTGGGGGATTTTATGAGTCAAGCAACAAGGCAGGAACAATATGTGGGACAGGGTTCTGGTTAGGGTTTAGGAAACTTTTCTGTATTGACACAGGTGGAAGGATCAAGGACCCATGGTGGTGGAAAAAATGTGGAAAATTATATTCATAATGTAGAATTATGTGCAAAGAAATTCGAAAAAATACACCCAAATACGTAGTAAAAATTGCAAATTTTTTTACACATAATTCAGTGTTACTAACATAATTTTATACATTTTTTCCACCACCATATATCCTTGCTTCTTCCACTTGTGTCAATACTGAAAAGTTTATTAATCCTTAACCAGAACCCACTCCCACATACTGTTCCTGCTTTGTTGCTTGGCTCAGGGAAATCCCCCAAATGGCCTTACCATCAAATTACCATCTTCAGCTGCCACCCCTCCTTCCACAATGACCTCCATGTGTTCAAATTTCGCCAATACTTAGCCCTCACCAACATAGTACTGCAAAACCGTATCAACCAATCCCGAACCTCCTTGCAGTACCTTCTCTCCATCTTCAAAATTCTCCTGCTACATGATCATGAATTCCCATAACACACATTGAAATTCTTGCCTTCCAGGAACTAGAGCTACATGCACAAAGCCACCTCAAAAAGCTCTCCACCCTGCTCACTTCCTACTCCTGCCTTGGAGTACCACTGTCCATCACCTCTACAATAATCTCCAAACTTCCTCCATGTCCCCTCATAGCTGACAAACCGTCTTGCAGTCCTACTACATTTACCCTGCCTTCAAGAACTCCCTCCGACCACCACACACAATCCAGAACCTAAACGGACCCGAAACACTGTCATGAACCTTTCCTCCAAAAGCCTTAGCCCCACAGAAATATCAGTTCTTTCCAAAGGCCTCGCCTTTTGCCCCACTCCCAAATTCAATCATGCAGGGTTTGTTGAAGACATTCTCTCTTTCTCCGAGTCCCTACAGTGGAAACACTTTTTTCCGCCAACCCTCCCAATCAGATCCAACCAAAGACCAATGATGACTCTTGCCTAACTCAGTCACTCCTCCATCCAACTGTGATCCAACACCACTGCCACCAAATCACCCCCTGTTAACTCTCCAGAATTTCTTAAACTCAAAATTTACCTCACCATGATTCCCCAAATCCCTCAACATCCAAACTAACCTTACATCTGCAAAAAGAACTACAGTCTACCATCTAAAAACTGACCCCAACCTTATAATCCTACCTCCTGACAAAGGTTCCACCACTGCTGTTTTGAATCACAAGGACTCTGCCAGCTGTCAGATACATCCACCTACAAACCTTGCCACAGTGACCCCATTCCAGAAATCCAGCAGTATCTCCAGTCACTCCTCAAATCCTTAGGCCCATCCCTGAACCTCTCTCTGGAGTCCATCTCTCTGCTCACCCCTACCATTCTCTGCACTCCTACCTTATACATGCTTCTTAAAGTCCATAAACCTAACCAACCAGGATGTCCCATTGTGGCCGGTTACTGTGTTCCACTGAGAGAACCTCTGCTCTCATAGCCCAACACCTTCAACCTATTACCCAGAACCTACCCTACTATATAAAAGATACCAACCATTTCCTCCATTGACTCTCCACAATTCCTGTCCCTTTACCGCGAAGTGCACTGCCTATCACTATTGATGCCACTTCCCTGTACACTAACATCCCTAATGCCCACGACCTTACCACTATTTGACTCTACTCCCAATGCCTGACGGATCCCAAATTGCCAATCTCCTTCCTAGTTGCCAGTACCAACTACATCCTCACCCACAATTACTTCTCCTTTGAAGGCATTACCTAAGAACAAATTGAAGGTATGGCTATCAGTACCTGCATGGAAACAACCTATGTCAACTTCTTCATGGACCATCTAGAAGAATCCTTGCTATGTACCCAGAATCTTAAACCACTTACCTGGTTGAGATTCGTTGGTGACATCTTTTGAATCTGGATCTAGGGTGAGGCCATCTATCCACATTTCTCCAGAACCTCAATAAATTCTCCACCATTTGCTTCACCTGCTCCTACTGAACCCAACAAGCCACCTTCTTAAATCCACATTTCTCCAGAACCTCAATAAATTCTCCCCCATTTGCTTCATCTGCACCTACTGAACCCAACAAGCCACCTTCTTAAATTTTGACCTCCACCTCAAAGATGGCTACATCAGTACCTCTATCCATATCAAACCTACTAACCACCAGCAATACCTCCAATTCAATAGCTCCCACCTGTTCCATACCAAGAAGTCCCTTCATAAAGCCTAGCCACCCGTGCTCATCACATCTGCAGTGATGAGCAGTCCCTCTCAAAATACACACATCAAAAAAGGTTTTGCATCACCTCGGTTCCGAGAGTTCCAGAACCTGTACAGAAAATTGGAATAGAGATTAACATAAACATCATTTTCCCCCTTTTTATTGCTCATGAAGACCACACATTGCATGTTGTACCACCATACAGTGAGACCTGTAGAGGTGGTGGTCCAGATTGCTGTACACACCAGTACCTCTCATACCCAGTAGCGCATCTCTTACATTGATGCATGCCTGTATTCATCGTGGCACACTATCCACAAGTTTATCAAGGCACTGTTGGTCCAGGTTGTCCCTCTCCTCAATAGCAATTCGGCAAAGGACCATCAGAGTGCACGATGTGTCCATAAACAGCCCTTTTCAATCTATCCCAGGCATTGTCGATAGGGTTCATGTCTGGACCAGATGCTGGCCACTTTAGTTGAGCAATATCACTATCCTGAAACAAGTCATTCACAAGATGTGAACGAGGGGCCACGAATTGTCGTCCATGAAGACAAATGCTTTGCCAATATGCTGACAATATGGTTGCACTATCGATCGGAGGACGGCATTCACGTATCGTACAGATGTTATGGTGCTTTCCATGACCTCCAGCAGCGTACGTCTACCCCACATCATGCCACTCCAAAACAGCAGGGAACCTCCACTTTGTTCACTGAACAGTGTGTCTAAGGCATTCAGCCTGACCGGATTGCCTGCAAACGTGTCTCCAATGATTGTCTAGTTGAAGGCATATGCGACACTCGTGATGTAAATCCTGAGTGGTCCGTTCGGCATGTTGTTGGGCCCATCTGTACCATGCTGCATGGTGTCACGGTTGCAAAGACAGACCTTGCCATGGACGGTGGCAATGAAGTTGTGCATCATTCAGCCTCTTACGCACAGTTTGAGTCACAACATGACATCCTTTGGATGCATGAAAACCATTATTAAACATGGTGGCGGTCATCCACTGCAGTAGTAGCCCTTGGGCAGCCTGAGTGTGGAATATTACTGACAGTTCCTGTCTCTCAGTATTTCCTCCATGTGTGAACAACATTTCTTTGGTTCACTCCGAGATACATGGACACTTCCCTTGTTGAGAACCCTTCCTGACAAAGTAAAAGTGTGGACGAGATTGGACTGTGGTATTGACCGTCTAGGTATGGTTAACAACAGACAACATGAGCCGTGTACCTCCTTCCTGGTGGAATAACTGGAACTGATTGGCTTTGTACCCCCTCCGTCTAACTGGTTCTGCTCATGCATGGTTGTTTACATCTTTGGGTGTGTTTAGTGACATCTCTGAACAGTCAAAGGGACTATGTCTGTGTTACAATATCCACAGTCAATGTCTGTCTTCAGGAGTTCTGGGAACTGGGGTGATGCAAAACCTTTTTTGATGTATGTATAAATCAAAAACAGAAGAGGACCCAGTACTGAGCCCTGGGGCACTCCCTATTTTATATTAGTGATTTTGGATTTGTGAACACCACTTTCAGTTTTAAGTAGTACAAACTGTTTTCAGTTACTCATGTAAGATTTTATTAGGTCATGAGCAATGCCTCTGTTCCATATCTTTTCTAATAGAATTGTGGCGCTCACACAATCAAAAGCTTTCTCAAGGTCGAGGTATATACCTGAAACATGTTGCTTGTTCTTGATGCCACTTATTATCTCTTCAGTTAACTAAGAGCTGCTGTGCTTGTTGATTTACATTTTAAGAAAGCATTTTGATTTTCAAATATTAGATTGTGCATCTGGAGAAAGTTTATAATTCTGTTGTATATTAATTTTTCAACTATTTTGGGAAAGACAGGAAGTATTGAGATTGACCTCTAGTTTCCAATTTTGAGTTTGTCACCTTTTTTAAAGTTTGGTGTTACATGAGCCAGTTTTAGTCTGTCTGGGAAGGTGCCTGATTCTGTTATATTTTTTACTGCTAGAGACAGAGGTTCTGAAACATTTTGTGTGGACACTTTTAATGCATTAATACTGAGTCTGTCATGCCCTGCAGAACTGGAAGATTTTAGAGAGCTAATGATGTAACTATTTCTTTACAATTTGTGAGGGCTAGATATAATCTATGCTCAGATGGATTGCCTTTAAAAATATACTGTAGGTTGTTATGTGTGTCAGTGATAGCTTCTCATACTGAAGCAAAATATTCATTGAATATGTTAGTAATTTCATGTTGATATTTTACTACCATCCCATGGTGATCAGTAATAAAGCCTCTACCTGTTCTAAAACTTCTATCACTCCCCAGACACCAGTAGTAACACTGTGTGAAGCCTGAAGCTTGTTTGCAATGTAATTGCTACTGGTCTGTATTAATAAATCTTTATAGTATTCTTGTTAAGTTTTGAAGGCCTCCTTTAGCTTGAGATTTTGTCTATTATTCAGCAGTGCACTATATAATAATTTTAATTTTAATTTTTCCTTTACTTCAATACCATCATTATTTATTCAGATACCTTTCTTTATATTTTAGTTTGTTTAACTTTTGTGGCTACAATTGGGCATGTGGCATCAGAACAGCAGTAGAAGTCAGCAGCAAAGCTATCATAGGAAAAGCTATCATTCTCAAGCCATTGTATGTGTGCTAACATGAAGTTCAGTCTGTTGATGTTATCATTGTACATAATTCTTTTGCTTACATATAGTTTCTTTTTAGTGACAAAGGACATCTTATTCACCTCCAATTGAAGCTGTAGTGCATGGTGGTCGGAGATGACTAGTTTTAGAACAGATATACTGTAGGAAAGATGGGTCATGTATGTTGTTATATTATCCAGACGTGTTTTGCTGTTTCCAGCCTCTTTAGTTGGCTCATGGATAAGTGGAGTCAGATTGAATTCATTAAGTAGGTGGTGTAGCTTTTTAGTGTTGACATCCGTACCATAGGTGCAACCACAACGGAGGGGTATCTGTTGAGAGGCCAGACAAACGTGTGGTTCCTGAAGAGGGGCAGCAGCCTTTTCAGTAGTTGCAAGGCCAACAGTCTGGATGATTGACTGATCTGGCCTTGTAACAATAACCAAAACGGCCTTGCTGTGCTGGTACTGCGAACGGCTGAAAGCAAGGGAAAACTACAGCCATAATTTTTCCCGAGGGCATGCAGCTTTACTGTATGATTAAATGATGATGGCGTCCTCTTGGGTAAAATATTCCAGAGATAAAATAGTCCCCCATTCGGGTCTCCGGGCGGGGACTACTCAAGAGGATGTCGTTATCAGGAGAAAGAAAACTGGCGTTCTACAGATCGGAGCGTGAAATGTCAGATCCCTTAATCGGGCAGGTAGGTTAGAAAATTTAAAAAGGGAAATGGATAGGTTGAAGTTAGATATAGTGGGAATTAGTGAAGTTCGGTGGCAGGAGGAACAAGACTTCTGGTCAGGTGACTACAGGTTTATAAACACAAAATCAAATAGGGGTAATGCAGGAGTAGGTTTAATAATGAATAGGAAAGCTACTACAAACAGCATAGTGAACGCATTATTGTGGCCAAGATAGATACGAAGCCCACACCTACTACAGTAGTACAAGTTTATATGCCAACTAGCTCCGCAGATGATGAAGAAATTGAAGAAATGTATGATGAAATAAAAGAAATTATTCAGATTGTGAAGGGAGACGAAAATTTAATAGTCATGGGTGACTGGAATTCGAGTGTAGGAAAAGGGAGAGAAGGAAACATAGTAGGTGAATATGGATTGGGGCTAAGAAATGAAAGAGGAAGCCGCCTGGTAGAATTTTGCACAGAGCACAACATAATCATAGCTAACACTTGGTTTAAGAATCATGAAAGAAGGTTGTATACATGGAAGAACCCTGGAGATACTAAAAGGTATCAGATACATTATATAATGGTAAGACAGAGATTTAGGAACCAGGTTTTAAATTGTAAGACATTTCCAGGGGCAGATGTGGACTCTGACCTCAATCTATTGGTTATGACCTGTAGATTAAAACTGAAGAAACTGCAAAAAGGTTCGAATTTAAGGAGATGGGACCTGGATAAACTGAAAGAACCAGAGGTTGTACAGAGTTTCAGGGAGAGCATAAGGGAACACCTGACAGGAATGGGGGAAAGAAATACAGTAGAAGAAGAATGGGTAGCTTTGAGGGATGAAGTAGCGAAGGCAGCAGAGGATCAAGTAGGTAAAAAGACGAGGGCTAGTAGAAATCCTTGGGTAACAGAAGAAATATTGAATTTAATTGATGAAAGGAGAAAATATAAAAATGCAGTAAATGAAGCAGGCAAAAAGGAATACAAACGTCTCAAAAATTAGATCGACAGGAAGTGCAAAATGGCTAAGCATGGATGGCTAGAGGACAAATGTAAGGATGTAGAGGCCTATATCACTAGCGGTAAGATAGATACTGCCTACAGGAAAATTAAAGAGACCTTTGGAGATAAGAGAACCACTTGTATGAATATGAAGAGCTCAGATGGAAACCCAGTTCTAAGCAAAGAAGGGAAAGCAGAAAGGTGGAAGGAGTATATAGAGGGTCTATACAAGGGCGATGTACTTGAGGACAATATTATGGATATAGAAGAGGATGTAGATGAAGATGAAATGGGAGATACGATACTGCGTGAAGAGTTTGACAGAGCGCTGAAAGACCTGAGTCAAAACAACGCCCCCGGAGTAGACAACATTCCATTGGAACTACTGACGATCTTGGGAGAGCCAGTCATGTCAAAACTCTGCCATCTGGTGAGCAAGATGTATGAAACAGGCGAACTACCCTCAGACTTCAAGAAGAATATAATAATTCCAATCCCAAAGAAAGCAGGGGTTGACAGATGTGAAAATTACCGAACTATCAGTTTAATAAGTCACAGCTGCAAAATACTAACACGAATTCTTTACAGACGAATGGAAAAACTAGTAGAAGCCGACCTTGGGGAAGATCAGTTTGGATTCCGTAGAAACACTGGAACACGTGAGGCAATACTCACCTTATGACTAATCTTAGAAGATAGATTAAGGAAAGGCAAACCTACGTTTCTAGCATTTGTAGACTTAGAGAAAGCTTTTGACAATGTTGACTGGAATACTCTCTTTCAAATTCTAAAGGTGGCAGGGGTAAAATACAAGGAGCGAAAGGCTATTTACAATTTGTACAGAAACCAGATGGCAGTTATAAGAGTCGAGGGACATGAAAGGGAAGCAGTGGTTGGGAAGGGAGTAAGACAGGGTTGTAGCCTCTCCCCGATGTTGTTCAATCTGTATATTGAGCAAGCAGTAAAGGAAACAACAGAAAAATTTGGAGTAGGTATTAAAATTCATGGAGAAGAAATAAAAACTTTGAGGTTCGCCGATGACATTGTAATTCTGTCAGAGACAGCAAAGGACTTGGAAGAGCAGTTGAATGGAATGGACAGTGTCTTGAAAGGAGGATATAAGATGAACATCAACAAAAGCAAAACAAGGATAATGGAATGTAATCTAATTAAGTCGGGTGATGCTGAGGGAATTAGATTAGGAAATGACACACTTAAAGTAGTAAAGGAGTTTTGCTATTTGCGGAGCAAAATAACTGATGATGGTCGAAGTAGAGAGGATATAAAATGTAGACTGGCAATGGCAAGGAAAGCGTTTCTGAAGAAGAGAAATTTGTTAACATCGAGTATAGATTTAAGTGTCAGGAAGTCATTTCTGAAAGTATTTGTATGGAGTGTAGCCATGTATGGAACTGAAATGTGGACGATAAATAGCTTAGACAAGAAGAGAATAGAAGCTTTCGAAATGTGGTGCTACAGAAGAATGCTGAAGATTAGATGGGTAGATCACATAACTAATGAGGAAGTATTGAATAGGATTGGGGAGAAGAGAAGTTTGTGGCACAACTTGACCAGAAGAAGGGATCGGTTGGTAGGACATGTTCTGAGGCATCAAGGGATCACCAATTTAGTATTGAAGGGCAGTGTGGAGGGTAAAAATCGTAGAGGGAGACCAAGAGATGAATACACTAAGCAGATTCAGAAGGATGTAGGTTGCAGTAGGTACTGGGAGATGAAAAAGCTTGCACAGGATAGAGTAGCATGGAGAACTGCACCAAACCAGTCTCAGGACTGAAGACCACAACAACATCATTGATTAGGAAGTTTATATTTATATCCCCTGTTATTATAGAATTTACACAGACATTTAACCCAGAAAATATACTGTCTATGTATATCAGCATGTCAGACAGATTTTTGAGTAATGTATGCATACATGCCCCAGCTGGCCTATACACTCCGATAATTGCTGTATTTTCTATATCCCATTTTAGATTTATTGCAGCAAATCCTGTGAGTCCTTCTATGCAGAGTGCACTTACATCAAGAACACTGAAATTACTTGTTGTAACAGTGAAGATTGCTACGCCTCCCCCAGACTTGTTGTTCCTACTAAAGGCAGAACAAAATTTCATGGAGAGTGGTTGACTAATTCTAATTAGGTCTACAGTGTCCCATATCGGGTTTATCAAGACATGTAATAATATCCAGATCATTTCGCTTATTTTTAAGACTACTGAAATTCTGGGGTATGACAATAAGTCTGAGTTTCCCCTGCTGGACTATACGGGATGATTTTGGGCTGCCAAACTGTCCAGAAAGCTTTACAAGTTTCCCAGGCTCGCCTGCAACAGCTGTTTGCATGGCAGATTATGATTTGTTGGGCTGTGCCATTATTAGATGGAAGGGGTCCAACAGCCGATCAGTTCCAGTCATTCCACCCAGAAGGAGGTACATGGCTCGTGTTGTCTGTAGTTCAACCATGCCTGGGCGGTCAGTGCTGCTGTTCGATCACGTCCACATTGTTACTTTCTGCCAGGAAGGGCTCTCAACAAGGGAAGTGTCCAGGCATCTCAGAGTGAAGTAAAGTGATGTTCTTCAGACATGGAGGAGATACAGAGAGACAGGAACTGTGAAGACATGCGTCTCTCAGGCCGCCCCAGGGCTACTACTGCAGTGGATGACCCCTACCTGTGGACTGTGGCTCAGAGGAACCCAGACAGCAACACAGGACGTCTTGTTATGACTCAAATTGTACACAGTAGGGTGCATGATGCACAACTTCACTCCCAGTGTCCATGGCGAGGTCCATCTTTGCAACCACAACACCATGCAGTGCGGTACAGATGGGCCCAACAACATGCCGAATGGACCGCTCAGGATTGGTATCACATTCGGTTCACTGATGAGTGTCCCATATGCCTTCAACCAGACAATCATCGGAGACATGTTTAGAGGCAATCCGATCAGGCTGAATGCTTTAGACACACTGTCCATTGAGTGCAGCAAGGTGGAAGTTCCCTTCTGTTTTGGTGTGGCATTATTTGGGGATGATGTTCACCACTGATGGTCATGGAAGGTGATGAATTGGCTCTACGATACGTGAATGCCATCATCCAACTGATAGTGCAACCATATCGGCAGCACATTGGTGAGGCATTTGTCTTCATAGATGACAATTTGTGCCCCCATCGTGCACATCTTGTGAATGACTTCCTTCAGGATAACAATATCACTCAACTAGAGTGGCCAGCATGTTCTCCAGACATGAACCCTGTCGAACATGCCTGGGATAGATTGAAAAGGGTTGTTTATGGACAACGTGACCCACCAACCACTCTGAGGGATCTATGCCAAATCGCCGTTGAGGAGTGGAACAATCTGGCCCAACAGTGCCTTGATGAACTTGTGGATATTATGCCACGACGAATAAAGGCCTACATCAATGCAAGAGGACATGCTACTGGGTATTAGACGTAGCGGTGTGTACAGCGATCTGGACCACCACCTCTGTAGGTCTCACTGTGTGGTGGTACAACATGCAATGTGTGGTTTTCATGAGCAATAAAAAGGGTGGAAATGATATTTATGTTGATCTCTATTCCAATTTTCTGTACAGGTTCTGGAACTCTTGTAAACGAGGTAAAGCAAAACTTTTTTGGATGTGTTTATTTATCAAAATCTGGTCAGTGATAGATGCAGAGGTTGCTGCTTTTTGAGTTGTTTCTGTAACTGTTGAGCTTAGTAAATTTGTAATATAAGGCAGTCTTGGTTGCAAATAGTTTATCTGTTTATTGGCAATGACATGTTTTGCCATTGTGGGACATCTTCAGATTAACCTAGGGGATGTAAAATAACATTGTGAGACTTAGGTACATTAAAAGCAGGTGGATGGGTGTAGTATGAGGCAAATTTCCAGGCTTTGTAGCTGTCTCTTCAACTAAAAATAACTGCAAACTTACATAAGAAGTAATGTGGTGAGCCAACATCCATCCTTTAATTCTACCATATGGGTTTAAGATAAAAGTTATAAGGAAACATCATCCTATCATCAGTAGGTAAATAAAACATAAGAGGCCTGAAACAAAATGACAACTATAAATGCAACAGCTATTGGAAAGAGAAACCATGGTAAAACAAGAAAGATGTTAAAAAGAGCTCATACAATTTGGAGCCAGCCACATTCCCATGTACACTGCATGGAGTATTACACACAGTGGACGAAATGTAAATATATGTGGTCAGGAACTCAAGATAATATAGTCTTTGAATTTATTGGATTTTGAGAAATTGAAGTCACCATATATAATTTCTTTTATTTGGGGAGAATTTATTTCTTGCAGTAGTTCCTCCATGTGATTATGAAACACTTTTTTATCTCCAACTGGTGACATTTACATGCAAATAATAATTACACAGAAGAGTGTATCATTGAGAGCTGCATCAAACCAGTCTCTGGACTGAAGAACACAACAACAACAATAATTGCATTTAACCTTGATATTTCAACTATGGAGAGTACTATATCTTTTTCACTGGACAGTTTATGGTATTTAATTACACTCTTGAATTCAGTATTTTCTTTAATATATATGCAGGCAGCATCATGACGCAGTATTTTCCTACAACACATGCTTGCAAATTTATAATTGTTGGAAATATGTTAGCTCTAACATATCTTGTTTAAGCAGTGCTCGGTGAACCATAGGGCAGAAATATCATTCACGTCATTTAACGTTGTTTCTATTTTATTAAGGTTATTGGACAGTGACTGAACATTGTGATGGAGATATTTAAAATTAAGTACAGGGAATATATAATTTCTTACTTGACCACTTACCTCACCTTTTGCACTTGTGTCTCTTTTGGAAAAAGATCTTCATTTTTTCCACGAATGATGTTCTTGGTGCTTGACTTGTGACTTGCTGGTTCACTGGATGTGGAATTCTGTCTTTCTTGTATTGAAATGTTTCCAATTTCCACTTTATTACAGTCCTTTTTCATCCATCTAGTCATTAATGACTGCCTTGTTGCTTTATTGTTGGTTTGAAATTCAGCTTGGTAAGAGTGTTGCTGTTTCTTTCTTTTTCTTTCTTGTTCAGTTTTCAAGGGTAGTTATGACAAGAGCATTTGGTTGGACCCTAAACAGTAGCACAGCCCAATCACAAAAACTGTCCATGCATTCTGAAACCCAGGAACAGTGTTTCCGACTGCTTCAATTCATAATTTATGCAATCACACATGGTGGCTTCAGAGTAAACAATACAATTTTTGGTAGCTTATATTTACTTTATAGCCAAGTACCACCACAATTTGCACCTCTCATCTGAGAATGGACAATGGACTCACTGCAACATTTTGTGTCAATGTGCACCACTGGCCAGGGACTCACAGTTGTTGGACTAGGGAAATTCTGCCCCATGCTTAGGCTGCAGTTAATGCCACAACACAAATGGCCACGTTTGGAGTGGTGCCATGACTGAGAAGCATGGACTCCTGATGAATGGTGTCGCTTTGTGTTCAGTTATAAATCATGGTTCAGCACTGCCCTGGACTATTGTTATCAGTGAGTAGGTTATGAGAGTGATTTCCATTGTTTTAAAAAGGCACAGCGGAGTTACTCCTGGCATTATGGTGTGGGGAGCCATTGGATATGACCTTAGGTGAGAACTGGTAATAAGCGAATTGTGATGGCACAACAGTACATAACAGACATTCTACATCCTCATATATTATCTCTCATGTTATGCTATCATGGCACAGTTTTCCAACAGGATGATGTTCATCCAGACATGGCATATTGTCTCTGTCAACCGTCAGTTTAATGTTGAGGTACTCTTGTGGCCAGCAAGATTGCCATAACAGTCCCCAATGGAAAGTGTAGGACCAACTCATATGTTAACTCTGTCCCATTGCCAGTATCCAGGGTATCAAGGGCCAGTTATAACAGCTTTTGGCCAACTGTCCATAGGAAAGGGTGCGTTGGCTTTGTGACACCTTTCCCAACCCAATCAGTGTCTGCATACATATCAAAGGGAGTGAAATGCTATGTTGATAAGTAGCCTCATACTGCCAAGTTCTTTGTAAATTTGACTTGGTTTTGTAATCACTGAAATAACATCACAAACTCTCCTTCTGGGTGCTTCATTTTTTTTGTCAGTCAGTGTACTTAAAAACAGAGGATGCTATGGATGAAATTAAGTACACTGATCAGCCAGGACATTATGACCACCTACTTAACAGCACATAGTCCACCTTTGACACAGATAACTGTGGCAGTGCATCATGTCATAGAAGCACCAAGGCCTTGGTAAGTTGCTGGAGGAACTTGGCACTACATCTGCTCACACAAGCCACCTAATTCCTATAAATTCTGGGGAGGGGCGCCAATGATCAATCACATCCCACATGTGTTCAGATCTGGTGAGTTGGGGGATCATCACATTGATTGGAACTCACCACTGTATTCCTCGAAACACTCCAACACACTCCCGACCCTGTGAAATGGCGCATTTTTTTACTGAAAAATGTCACTGGTGTCAGGAAACATGGTCATCATGAAGGGGTGTACGTGATCGGCAACCAGTGTATGATACTCTTTGGCCATCTTGATGCCTTGGACAGGCTCCAATGGACTCATGGATGCCCATGTGAATGTTCCCCAGAGAATAATGGAGCCTCTGATAGTTTGTCTCTGTCCCACAGTACAGGTGTCAAAGAGCTGTTCCTCTGGAAGATGACAGATTCAAGCCATCCCATCTGCATGATGAAGAAGGCATTGGGGTTCATCAAAGCTTGCAACACTCTGCCACTGCACCAACATCCAGTGATGACAGTCACATGCCCATTTCAGTCATAGTTGCCAATGTTCTGGTGTTATCATTGGCATGCACAGGTCATTGGTTGTGGGGCTCCATCATTAGGAGTGTTCGGTACACTGTGTTTTCAGACACACTTGTATTCTGCCAAGCATTAAAGTCTGATGTTAGCTCCACCACAGTTCACCACTGTCCTGTCTTACCAATCTGCCCAGCATACGACATCCGAGATCTGCAGTGGGGGTGGCCACCCAACCCCATGATGTCTGGACGTGGTTTCACCGTGTATTGAAGACACGACAGCACTCCTAGAACACCCAACAAGTTGTGCAGTTTCCAGAAAGCTTGTTCTGAACCTCCAGGCCATCAGCATCTGCTGTTGGTGAAACTCTGATAGATCGTTCACCTTCTCCATTCTACACATGGACGGCTCGCTCACTGATTCTATGTACACCATGCATGTGTCTGACTAGCAGTCATTCCTCAACATGTGATGCTGCTATTGCCAAGATGAGTTTGTATTGATAGCAGATCGATGGTCATAATGTTCTAGCTGATCACTGTATTTGCCTCTGACCAAAACTTTCAACTGCAACTTCCATAATCTCACTATTTTTGTGCCATTCAGTCCTCAGTGTCACTAATCTGTGCACTATTTATGAAATGATCCACAAACCTCATTACAAAAATAATGTTTAATGACTGTCATTTGCATTATTTTATCACTGAAACAGGATTGGAAATCTAAATTCACTATGAATACAAGATTATATATGTTTTTATATTTTAATTGAATCTATCTGTCTGAAGATTGTTTCCTTACTCCATCAGTTATATTTTTTATTTGTAATTTTTTTTTACCTTACTGGCCTGTCTCCAAACAGAGAAATTATTGGATTTAGAAAAACGCAGTACAACACTTTTCTCTGTTTTTTGTCTGATAGGCCTGTTAAGGCAATACCTACTCTGCAAGCTCCCAAGTAATGGTTCATCTTTTGTTTTGAGGAAAGATTTGACATGGCTTATAAATCAACAGCCAAACTGCTTTTACCATGTGGAGAAAGGAACACTCCAACAGAGCTTATACTTTTTAAACTTTTGTTTGCCTCTCACACCATGGAGCTTATGTAGTTCACATTGAATTATATTATGAAGAACTTCCTAAGAAACTGAAACTTTTTATTTCTCTTTTTATACCTATAACTGTAATTTGTGAGCAGCATACATACCAGCTCAACCATATATAGTTGTGTCTCACTGCCTGCCCCGTAACTTTATTGTAACAGTACATCTTTAAACCTCTTCTAAATCCCATACTCACATTTAAAAGGTTTGTAGTTTAAATATCCAAATGCTGAGGAAGTTGAAAAGGATGTGGTCAATTTCCTTTCCATTCTAAACTTGCAGTCTTATCTCCAGTAGGACATAAACCCTAATCTTTCTACCTTTCATCTTTCCAAACAGCTCAAAATCCCCCCTGCATGCCATGCTAGATCAGCATTGCCGAGAAAAAATACCTGTCATAGAAGATGGTAGTCTCACAGAAAAATTACATGTGGCGCATCTGATTTACATTTCTAAATGGTTTGTGTGTGTGTGTGTGTGTGTGTGTGTGTGTGTGTGTATGCACACCCATGCCCACGCACACACACACGCACACACACACACACACACACACACACACACACACACACACACACACATCTGTTTGTTTGTTTGTTTGTTTAGTCCCACTCCATCATTTTCAGCCATGTGATTTGCTTATCTGCAAATTGAAACAGCTGTTACAATTTTTTTTCCTATTTATTTTGTGAGTAGCGACATTCACAGCTGCCCCAACAAAATATTTTCCATCATTTTATAAACTCTCATTAAGCGAAATACAAGCTCAGCGTGTATTTTAGACAGATTTTGGTCTAGAATAATATGTAGCTTTAGTACATCATCATGTCAGCTCATAGATGTTAAACTACCATGAAAAGTAGTAATTTTATTCTGTCTTATGTGTATATTTGTCTTTCCATTTCAACCATAAGAGATCTGTTCTGTAAAAAAATATCATTTTTCTTTTCAGTAGTTTTTGATGAAGTATACCTCTAGGTGAATCTGTTCTGTCCACCATAACTGTTCCAACTCCCAATGTATTTATTTCCTGTGGTCTCTCAAGGACTGCAGAACTTCTATGAAATTTATGTGTTTAGGTTACATGTTGTTCCCCAAATGAGAACATAGCACCAGGAGCAGGAACTTGATATAAATGTCATTTCTTTTTTCTCCAGTATAAATATCAGCACTGCACATGTAAACTATTTGATCACTCATTACAACTTGGAGTTTCATCCCTATTATTTCCATTTTTTTTCATATACGCACATAATCAAATTCTCCTTCAAGTAGGACAGGTCATTTAAAGTCTCATTCCATAATTAATAAAGATTTGTTCACATCTTTCTATGAACAAGCCCTTCCAGTTCTCATTTAATGCAAGAGGTCATGGCCTGGTTTTTGTCAGCACATTGCTGTTCATATGCTGTAACTCGAAATGTGCAAAAAATAATTAATTCCACCACATTCGTTCATCATGTTCTTAGAACCCATCAAGGAGAGGAGAGAACCTACACAGATGGAACAATTCAACCTTTTGACATAAACTGTGATACTAATGATAAAACAAACTCAGGACATGTATGTGAATTCCCCCACCCCAGATGAGACACCCCTGAGTTCCAAGGAAAACGTTTTTTCAGATATTCTTTCAATGCAATATTCTTCAGAGATATTGAGATCACCACCCTCAATTTGCCTTCCAGGTTACTATATTAAAGCAGCCCTCTTATCAAGATATTTTATACAGTTTTCTCAACTAAAGAAAGGTGTTTGCACCAATGCTGGTGTTATATAATGAGGTCATGTCTAAAACCAATGAAGCCAATGTGCCGAAAAATTCACCAGATTTGTGCTAAATTTGTGTCCCCATCCCTCCCACTTTTTTTCTTATGCTCTGATGAACTGTACACATTATAGCTGTCTTAAAGACATCAAACAATTCTTAGGCAGTGTGAACACCTTCAAATTATCTCTGAATGGAACTGATAACTCTCAGAAGGAAATTGCTCCTGTGGTAGTCACACCAAATTAACTTTCCTGTAAACCCCATCCCCTGTAAAATGACTAAGCTGGAAAAAAAGTTTCTGTCTGTTATCTTACTCAATGAAGATTTGAAATATGGAAGAGTCTGAGTTACATATGTTTGTAAAAATGAGTTACAAATGAAACTAACAGAGACTCATCCCAATTCATTGACAACAGGAAATATACACAATGTGATCAAAAGTATCAAGACACCTCCAAAAACATATGTTTTTCATATTATGTGCACTGTGCTGCCACGTACTGCCAGGTACTCCGTATCAGCGACCTCAGTAGTCATTAGATATCATGAGAGAGCAGAATGGGACACTCTCCAGAACTCATGGACTTCGAGCTTGGCCAGGTGATTGGGTGTCACCTGTGTTATACATCAGTACATAAGATTTCCACACTCCTAAACACCGCTAGGTCTACTGCTTCCAATGTGGTAGTGAAGGGGAAACATGAAGGGGCATGTACAGCACAAAAGTGTACAGGCCGATCTTGTCTGTTGACTGAAAGAGACTGCCAACAGTTGAAGAGGGTTGTAATGTGTAATAGGCAGACATGTATCCAGACCATCGCACAGAAATTCCAAACTGCATCAGGATCCACTGCATGTACTACGACAGTTAGACTGAAAGTGATAAAACATGGATTTCATGGTCGAGCAGCTGCTCATAAGCCACACATCATGCCAGTAAATGTCAAATGATGCCTCACTTGGTGTAAGAAGTGTAAACATTGGACAATTGAACAATGGGAAAAATGTTGTGTGGAGTGGAAAATCACAGCACACAGTGTGGCGATCCGATGGTAGGGTTCGGTATCGTGCATTCCCAGTGAACATCATCTGCCGGCATGTGTAGTGCCAACAGTAAAATTGGGAGGCGGTGGTGTCATGCTATGATCATGTTTTTCATGGAGGGGACTTGCACCTCTCATTGTTTTGCATGGGACTATCACAGCACAGGCCTACATTGATATTTTAAGCACCTTCTTGCTTCCCACTGTTGAAGAGCAATTCGAGGATGGCAACTGTACCTTTAAAAATGATCAAGAGCACCTGTTCATAATGCACGGCGTGTGGCGGTGTGGTTACATGACAATAACATCCCTGTAATGGACTGGCTTGCACAGAGTCTGGACCTGAATCTTACAGCACACCTTTGGGATTTTTCGGAACGTTGACTTCATGCCAGTCCTCACCGACTGACAATGATACCTCTTCTCAGTGCAGCACTCCGTGAAGAATGGGCTGCCATTCCTCAAGAAATCTTCCAGCACCTGATTGAACCTAGGCCTGCAAGAGTGGAAGCTGTCATCAAGGCTAAGCTTGGGCCAACACGAGACTGAATTCCAGCATTACTGATGGAGGGCGCCATGAACTTGTAAGTCATTTTCAGCCAGGTGTCCAGATACTTTTGATCACGTAGTGTATACAGAATGCTACTTGGAGACAGTGCAAGCTATTTGTTGTCCATTCTCCAAAGCAAAGTCCAGTTCACAGTGTATCAAAGTTCTGCACCTGAGCAAAACTTCAAGCACAGTTGCCATGCACACCACAAATAACATCACATCTGACTCAGGCCAGCCCTGAGCTGGCTCATATGTCAAATTCCGGCATGGTACCATCAGAGAGCATTCCCAACAACAATTGCCTTCTGGTTTATGGCGTTATTGCAGTGAGCCATAAATGTTCCACCAGCTATTGGATTTCCATAGTGCACTAGCTACTCGGTTTCCATAGTGACATCAGAAGGTGCCAATACGTATATGCTAGAATCAGAGTTGGTGCCTGTGTTTTAGTGAACAGTTGTTAATGAAGTCCGTACAGTTTAGCATCACTAGTAAACTGTGTGGCATGAGTCACAGATTCATAAGCTGCAAACTTTATGCTATTGACAGGACATCATAATCCCTTAATAATATGATGTCTGTGGTAGCCATATCTATTGAAAAAATATCTATAATACTATTGTCTGTACCTAAATTTTGTTGGTATTTTCAGTCAGTGTCTTGTAATACTCTTAAAAACAAAGGGTTCACTAAAATTCTGCACTCTTTGCTCAGTTTGCAGATCTCAGTATAACCTGATGGCAGATAGTTAGGTTGGAATTTGCATTACAAGACACTGTTCTTTCAAGGCCACATTCATACTTTTCTTCCCACACACAAATATTGTTTTGTTTCAGCAGCAGTAGTCCAGTAAGCCAACTGCTGGTCAAGTTATTAACTGCACACTTCCATATTTGTTATGTCCATCCCAATAGCTGAGAGATCAGCACAGCATTCAATCACACCAAGGGGCCCAGGTTCGATTCGGTTGGCGATTTACTCTGCTCAGGGACTGGGTGTTGTGTTGTCCTCATTATCATTTAATCATCATCAGTGGAAGGCAGTGGGAAACCACCACTGGAATCACTTCCCTAGATGCGCATGTGGTGGACCTTTCTGACGAGGCTTCCCCCATGACAAGACCTGCCATAAGGCAAACACAAAGTTTTTTTTTTATATTCGTTGTGATGACACGTTCTTGTTACGTGCATATAATACACACTGTTATAATGGAAACATTACATGAACTAAAAATGATATTTTAACTTCATTAATTTTATTCTGCTGTTTACACTAAATCTCTGTTTGTTTGTGCTAAGCTGCTCATCCCATTCTGACTGCTAATCATTCAGTGTGATGCATGTCTTATCACATTGTATCACTAGTAAGTAATGAGCTTGTCTTTCATTTTAGCTGCATAATGCCATGTCCATTTTTTGCTTGAAATAAGTTCATTTGTATAGTAATGTAACCCATCTAATGGTTTAATGGATGTCTTTCAAACACATTTCCTTAGTGTTTTTAATTATTTTTCAGACAATCGTTATCAGAAAAGAAAGGAAGCAGTGATGAGGCAGCAAGTACTCAGTGGTCCAGATCTTCAGCTAAATCGATTGCGAGAAGCATCAGACAGTCTGATGACAGAATATAATCCAAATTATGAATTTGGTGGAGGAACATATACTGTTAATGATCTAAAAGATATACCAAGGGATCATTTACGGTTAATTAAGTATGTATATATTTACAATTACCAGAATAAGCTTTTCGTATGTATGTGAGAAGTTGTCAAAAAATAGTAAGTAAGTATGAAAATTACAATTCTGTGCATAGGGCTCTGGGTCAAGGAGCATTTGGTGAAGTGTACCAGGGATTCTATAAACATCGCAGTGGTGATGCCGTTGAGATGCCTGTTGCAGTGAAGGTATGCCCTGCATTACCTTGCTTGTTGCAAAACATTAATATTTTGCACTACATGTGAATATATAACAATGACAATAAAACCTCTGCTCCTCAGAATGTTTTACTATATGAAATATACATGATGAAGACTTTGTTATTTGAGGTGCAGAATCTTTGCTTTAGATAGCTCAGAGATGTGGAAGTTTGGTGTGAATGTATAGCTCATAGTTATTTGACATTTGAATGATAGATGTTCCAGTCACTATACATTGATGATTAATGTAGATTAAATTTTGCTGTGGGACTCAAACTGTTTCAGATGTTTTTTCACTGATTTACATGCTGTACCATTTATATTTTTGCTGCCAGAAAACCATTCTCTTTAAAGCAGCACTAGACTAATTGCGCAAGACATGATGAATTCAAACTGTCATAAGTTCTTTCAGGTTCAGTAGCATCTCTGCAGTTGTGAAACATTGCACTCTTATATTATCTCTTCCCTTGCCTCTTGATTCAAGATGCTGTTGCAGTTGTTTGTTAATGAAATGTAGTGTAACTGTAAGAGATTATCATACACAGTAGTGCAACACATGTAGATAATATACAGGTGTACCAAAACTGGGTGAACTTTTCCAAATCTAGTCAGTGTTACACTGGAATAGCTGGGTATTGCTGACTCATTTCATTGAGTCTGGGAGTAATAAAACTACCATAGGAAATATCTTGTTACATTGGCTGATGAAACGGTTTCCAAAAGACCAGATTGTCAAAGGATTACTGAATAGATGCTCTATAGCTATGTTTGGTTTTGTCATTGAGGGAGCACGTGATGTAAAAATATGGGCAAATCTGAAAATACTTCTGAGAATGGTGTATGTTTGGAATTTATATTTACACTGTGGTATGAAGATGATCATGATTCAGGAGTAAATACATTGGTGTGAGACTTAGTAAAGAATCAGGCCCTCTTAGCACACCTATAGGCATTGCACTGTTGAAGTAATAATTTTACTTTTGTGCCAGTAAGTAGAAAGTGTGAGTACACACACTATCTTAATTAGAAATATCTGGACACCCCTACATATTGTAGAACTGGCTGCTATAGATTGTGAGAGGCAGCCCAACTGTATAAAAGGAGGCAGAGAGCATTGTGTCATCTGTAGAGAAGAAATAACACCAGAATGGTTGTGTCATAACAGCTCAGTGACTTCAAATGTGGACTGGTCATTGGATGTTACCTGAATAACAAATGCATCAGAGACATTTCAATGCTTATAAAACAGTCCAAGTTGACTTTTGGTGATGTGATTTTGAAGTGAAAATGTGAAGGAACAGCCATAGCTAAATCAAGAACTGGCAGACCTCGTGCACTGACACAGGGACCACCAAGCATTGCAGAGGCTGGCTTAAAAGTATCACTTGAAATCAGTCTAAGAAATCACTTGTGAGTTTCAAAGTGCTACCAGCAGTCCAGTTAGCACAATGTCAATACTATAAAGTTGAAAAGAATGGGGTACAATGATTGAGAAGCTCCTCATAACTGCTACATTTCTGTACCAGGAGGTGGTGTAAAGAGCTATGCCACTGGACAGTGGAGACTAGAAACAAGTAATTTGGAGTGATGAATCATGGTACATGCGGTTACAAACAGATGGAATGATTTGGGCTTGTTGAATGTATGGAGAATGGTACCTGCCGCCATCACATGTAGTGGTAGCAGTGAAGTATGGAGGAGATGGTGTTATGGTAAGGAGATGTTTTTCATGATTAAGGTGTGGTCCCCTTGTTTTGCTTAAGAATATGGTAAATGTGGAAGAATGTGAACTCATTTTACAGCATTGCATAGTGTCTACAGTTGAGGACATTTGGGAGACGATGTTGTAAAGCAGCATCAGTGAGGCAACAGTTAGTGGACAATAACAATCTTGAAATGGACTGGTCTGCCCAGAATCTTGACTTGTAGCCACCTTGGAACAGCTTTGAGATGAATTAGAAGTCAATATCTCTCCAATATCACTACCTCCTCAAATTTCAGCTCTTGAAGAAGAATGGACTGCCATTCCTCCATAGACAGTCAGAAACATCACTGAAAGTATCCCCAGGACAGTTCAAGCTGTCATTAAGGTGAATAGTGGGCACATGTCATATTAATTTCCTTTAAAAGAGACCAGGTACTTTTGATCAGATAAAGTATATTCGAATCAGACTTACTGGTCACAGCATAACTTATAAGTAGGTAAATGACAGAAATCCAATCAAATACTGAAAAATCATTTACACTTTTTCTCAATTTAACACCACTTTTTCTCAACATATACCAATTGTACAAGGATGAATGAGGTATCGCTTGGAAGGTTTTTCGAACAGCTTCAGATATTGCATACCAATTTTGTGGCAAAACTTATTATTTGTGGAAAGTTTTAACATAAAAGCAACTTTTAATTATCGTAGGTAAAAGTGCATCATGACACTAAGTTCATACCTGTATTTTATGAAGCTAACATATTAATCTTATTTATTTATCATTCACTGAACTATGTAGTTTGTTTATCTTGTAATTGATCTGGTAGGAAACTTTTTGTTGTTATTGACTTTTGCATAAATATGTACTGTATCAATCTTGGATTATTATATTGTAGCCAATGACATTTGTCCAAGTTTATATTATTATTGTGTTAACACTGATGACACCGTGCATGTAAGTATGCCTAAAGGTGGAATAAAACATTTGCGTTTGTATTGATAATCACGAATAAGACACTCCCTTTTCGTATTATCATATACCAAATAGTGTGTTGTTTTTTTTTTCCAAATATTTTTTTTTTTCAAATAATATAAGGTAATTAATAGCTGTATAATTTGTGTACACATTTTCATAGATAATAACCATGACCAGCACGGTAGTCCATTGTCTCTGCTCATCATACAAGTTGACTTTTCTAAACAAATATACTTTCCAAAATGGCAAATATATTTTTCATTGTCACCTTGAATTTACCTATTGCCACTATGGCACAGTAGAGTAATTTCTGGTGGGTGCATCAAACAGTCAAAGAAACTGTGGTCTAATGTGCTTATGTAATTGAAAGTGTTTGTCGAGTTAAAGTTGTAAGTTATTTGGCCCTACAGACAGTCCCTGACTTGTGCCAATTGTACAAGCTGGAACAAATATTCTTACTACAAAAGAGATTTTTGACGATTGGAAATGTATGCACAAGGATATATCGTAAATTCTTGATTATTATTTTGCATTGTTTGTTTCATATTTAGAGATATTTTCTCTTCATTCCCACAACTATCCTACAACTACATATATTCCAAATACTAGTGTTATTTAAAACTATAAAAGTGTAAAAGTTTGGCATGGGTCTCCAGGTTTAATTCGTAATTACGTAAAGCCACTACAGTGAATTTTAAGATGTGGTTTTATGCCAAATGTCATATCAAAATACTCAAAGGTGGTATGCATATGTCTCGGTCACAGTAACATTTTCAGTAATAAACACAACACAGTATGTTGTACAAAACTGACACCACAGCTAAAAAAACCTCAACACGAATGTTCTAAACACATTTGCTATTTATGTTCTTAATATATGGCAGCTGACAGTGAACAAATTCTGTAATAAATTAGGCATAACAGTAGTAGTAGCCATTTGTTATCCAGCAAATAACTGACATCATTCTTTGTCCTTTGTTTACTGAATATTCTAACACTACAGTATGTCTCTGTGAGGATGCAAATTATTGTACTTACTTCTCAAATTTGTGTAATATTTGATGTCATCTTCATTCTGGTTGCATCAGTCTTTTCATCTGTATATGAATCCAAGCTCAGGTTACAGAATTCAATGCTTTCCTTCTTAAAAACTTTTTGATAGATGCATTTACCAGTTCATCATACCGAGCTAATTTTGTATTCCACACCACCTGTACCTGATGGCAATAAAATGAAATATGTCCTAAAATATTTGTGGTAGCTTCAACAACCATTACTCAATTAAACTTTTCTGGAATTAAATGATTGGTCTTTCAGTGGAATTTATTTGTTATTTATTCTGAGACTTTTGAATTAGGATGGTTGCAAGATTTTGAGTTCAGTTGTGGGTTTAATTAGATATCTATAAAATGTGTAAACGGTCATGTAAAACATGACAACTATAAAACAGTAAACCAACTACAGCAATAAAGAATGTTTATTTGATTAGAGACAGGTGACATCAGACTGAAATAGCCCTTTGGCTTCATAGATAGGGAACATTAGTTTTGCTACAGATTCCAAAATTTGTCATACATAATTTTTTATTTCTAAATGTATAATTATGTAAATGCCAATCAAAAGTGTAATTTCAATAATTTTGCTATAAGAACACAGTAACACACATTTCCTCAAAATAATACGTTATCATTACTTTTTGAGAAACTCATAATTCATGGGAGTATTTGCAATTCATCTGTCTGTAGACTCTGGAATAAGTAGTGTGTTAATATTATGTTGTCATATTTTGTAAGAATTTTAGGCCATTTATGTAACTTTTGTCATCCTGTGTTCAAATTCTGTGTTATTTTTCAGACTTTACCAGAACTTTCGACAAGTCAAGCTGAAACAGATTTTCTGATGGAGGCTCTCATTATGAGCAAATTCAACCATCCAAATATTGTTCATTTTATTGGTGTTTGTTTTGATAAACATCCACGTTTCATAGTTTTGGAACTGTTGGCAGGAGGTGATCTCAAAACATTTTTGAGAGAATCTCGACCTAAACCAGTAAGTTTGTGTGGGACATTTACAAACTAATAATAAACAAATATTAATTATTCATTTAATGTGACTGATATATTGCATTGACCAGAGAACTACTTTGCTTACTTTTAAGTATTGTGTTCTATTTTTTGATGCTGTGCAATATTCAGTGATTCCTTACATTACTGAGTTATGATTTCATACATTATGATAAAAGTATTTCAATATTTCATTCTGTATAGGTAGAGCATGTAGTTTTTTAATCTTATTGCATCATTCTACACCGCTGCAATAACTCACTATTAATTAATTATTTCATTCATTCACTCATACACCATGTGCTGTAAACTGAGGAGAAAAGTAGCTACTTTGAAGAATAGCCACTGCTCCTCCTCCCACACTACTCAGCTGCTGTTTTAATCTAATACTTCAAGCAAATTGTTTATTATCAGGTGCCTGTTTATTGGTGTAGTCAGGATGTATCTAAGACAAATAAATGGAAAATCAGGATGGAATGTAACAATATTATGAACAGAATAGTTGCTATTCACCATATAGCTGAGATGCTGAGTCTGGCTTCAGCTGCCAGAGACTGTGTTCATGTGTGTGTGAGGTGTGCTTGTGTGTGTGTGTGTGTGTGTGTGTGTGTGTGTGTGTGTGTGTGTGTGTTTCGTCTATTTTCGACAAAGGCCTTGTTGGCCGAAAGCTCATTTTTGTTGTGCCTATCTGTGACTCAGCATCTCTGCTATATGGTGAGTTTCAACTATCCTTTTCATAATATTGTAACACAAATAAATGTTAGTTCTACAGAATTTACATTCCTGAGTCCAAGTATTTTGATAAGTTGTAGAAGGGTTGACTAATGGAGCGTTCTCATACTTTTTTTTTAAATATTTGTGGATTTTCAATTTCCTCCTTGATGCCCACTGACAACCTTTTACAGTATTTTGCACCAGAGTGTAAAATTCCATTCTGAACCCTTAAGAGGAATGATAGTCTATCTGAAAATTATTTATACTTTTAATATTTTCTTTTGAATTGAAAAGTTCATCTTAATTTTAGTATTTTTACTATCCATAAATATCATAATTGGCATGTAAGCATAAGAATCCTTATGTTGCTGAAGAATCTTCTGCTAGAGTATTTATATTAGAAAAGGAACACAGTTCAAATCAAGACGTGACTTCAGTACAGTAAGTGAAGACAAACACTTTGAAATATCAGCTATTGAATTAACAGGCCTTGATATTGCCAAGAAATTAATCATTTCGTGTGTGTATAGATCTCCCAGTGGTAGTGGGGATACGTTTCTCAATAAATTAACAGAAGTTCTAGATAAAGTCTCAAGTACAAAGGTCAACATAATTCTGTGTGGGGACATTGACATCAACACTAATATCATAAATGAATCCAGCAGCACCTTCATTAACATCCTGCAAAGTTTTGGCATGTCCCTATTGGTCAATGGTGCAACAAGTGTTACTACAGTGACTGCATCAGTAATTGACCATGTGGCCACAAATATGGACAGAGAAAAATGTGATGTACCTGTAAAAGATCTCAGACTATCAGACCATCACTGTCAAATAACAACAGTAAAATCAGGCATTGAATCATGCCCTAAACTACAAGCCTACAAACGGCATCTATCAGAAATCAAAATAAAAGATTTTTCAAAAGAACTAGAAAAACAAAGCTGGGATGAAGTGTATAAGGAAACCAATGTGAATACCAAATTCTCTAAATTCTCCACATTGTTTAAATTGAACTTTGAAAAGGCATTTCCAAAAGTATGTGTGTCTATATCAACGTCTCACAAAAATGGATGGATAACAGCAGGTATTAAGAAGTCCTCCCAAACACTTAAACACCTCAGTTCCACGAAAAAGGTTCGCAGTGATCCAGAATTCTTAAATTTCTATCACAGATACAAAAAGATCTATAGGAAGGTGCTGATTGTTGCAGAAAAAAATCATTTAATGACAAAACAATATATAATGCAGAAAATAAAAGCAAAGCAGTCTGGGATGTTATAAAAAAGGAAACAGGGAGAGGCAAACAATCGCAGAATAACATACTGCTAAGGGATGGGGATAAGGTAATAAATGATCCACAACACTTAGGAAACTATGTAAACGAGCATTTTTCAAGTATTGCAGAGAAGTTACAGCAAAAATTCCCCAAAACAAATATAACACCTGTAAATAATGTTGCACTAAACACAATGACGTTAGTTCCAACCACAGAGAATTAATTCAATAAAACTGTTGAAAAACTAAAAAATCACAAGTCAATAGGCTTAGATGAAGTACCAGTGTGTATACTGAAACAATGCATAGGGATTATACAAGGCCCCTTAACAAATATAATAAAAGAATCCTTCACATCAGGGACATTTCCAGAGCAGTTAAAACAGGCGAGAGTTGTACCTTTGCTCAAGAAAGGTAATGCAGAAGACATAGAAAATTACTGGCCCATTTCCCTGCAGTCAGCATTCACAAAAATAATAGAAGCAATTATGAAAGACAGGTTACCTGAATAAATACAATCTTTTAAGCGAATCACAGTCTGGTTTCAGAAGTGGCAAAAATACGGAGTCAGCCATAGAAGAATTCACAAAAGTTGTGCTTGATGCTCTTGATAAAGATGAGTGTGTCACAGGCTATTTTTGTATCTTTCTAAGGCATTTGATACAGTTGACCACGAGATTCTATTAAATAAACTACAAGCATTTGGAATAAGAGGGATAGCTAATGACTGGTTTTGATCATACCTAGCAGATAGGGTACAAAGAGTAGAGGTAACACGTACTTCAAATAGATCCAAACAGGTAGTAAAACACTTATCAGAACCAAAATACATTACTATAGGAGTTCCACAAGGTAGCACATTAGGACCAATACTATTCCTGATGTACATCAATGACTTTCCCACTAGTGTTACTTATGGTGAAAAAATTCTCTTCACTGATGACAGCAATATTATAGTCACTGAGAAAACAAGAGAACTCCTTGCCGAGAAAGCAAATGAAACTCTGAAGAAAGTTTATGATTGGTCAATAAACAATAAAGTGACATTGAACATAAAGAAAACTAATGCCATGACTTTCAATTTGAAGAGGGAAAATGTCAATGTTAAATTAAATGTAGATGGCACCTCTATAGACTGTGTAACAAAAGCAAAATTTCTAGGAATGAATGTTGATTCTCAGTTGAAGCGGTGTGAACACACAAAGGTACTTGCAGACAGAATGTCATCAGCATGTTATGCCCTTAGAGTCCTATCATCAGTGTGTAACATGCAGTGTCTTTTAGTTACGTATTATTCATATGTACACTCAATTTTTAGCTATGGCTTTTTGTTTTGGGAGGGGGGCAGGGGGGGAGGGGGGCAAATGCACAAAACATGAACTCAATTTTCAAACTCCAGAAAAGAGCCATAAGAATAATAACCAAAAATACTAGTTGAGCTCATTGTAAAGATCTGTTCAAAACACTGGGAATTTTAACTGCTCCATGTGAATACATTTATCAGTCAGTATACACATAAAAAATAATATTGGTAATTACTGCACAAACAGCTCTGTCCATGACCATGCAGCAAGAGATAGACTCAACTTACATTTTCCAAGAAAAAATAAATGTAAAACTCAAAACAGCAGTTTCTACCAAGGAATAAAACTGTACAATAAATTACCAAAAGAGATTAAAGAAATTGCAAAAATACACTTATTTAAAAAGGCAGCTAAAAAGTACCTGTTATGCAATACATTTTATACATTGAAGGATTACTTAGATAAAACAGAGTAGCGATTTGATAAAAAATGTTGTACAAATAATAATAATAATAAGGATGATGAGTATAAAACATCCAACGTTCCACATAATACCTTCACTTTATGTTTTTTTTTCCTTCTTTTTCCTTTCTAGAAATACTTACCACACCCAAGCTATGCATAGCACAATACTAACACCTCTTACTCTTTCTGAGTTCAACATCTCACTCATTATGGAGGGACGCTGACTCAGTTTTTCGGGATAGCAAATAGGAAGTTGCGGTACAGAAAATGGCCCAGAGAGATGTTTGTGTGTGTGTGTGTGTGTGTGTGTGTGTGTGTGTGTGTCTGTGTGTGTAGTGAGTGAAGTGTTATGAAACAATGTGTGTGTAGTGTGTCCAGTGACTGATAGTGAGATATGAGTGAACAGTGTGGCATTACATTAGTTTAATAAGTTATTTGTAAAAAAAAAAAAGTATTGTATACCAGGAGTAAATCTAGTGATTATGTCTAACTAGAAGTCTGTAAATATATATGTATACAAATTAGCTTATTTTAAATTGATCTAAACTTGTAAATACTTTGACATGTCCTATATCCTTGTAAAAAGAGATCTGCGGGTGAATAAAGCTACTACTACTACTACTACTACTACTATTTACTGAAAGCAAAACCCACTTTCTTTATAGTGACATTTCAGCTTGACATTGGTTGGGAGACATTAGTTGGACTTCTAATTTCTATTGGCAGTGATGTCATGTAGAGGGTGGGATTAGCATTCACAAATGCAGGAAATTGGTGGATTTATGAGATGTCGTCCCCCCCTCCCCACTACCCTCCCCCACTGGGCCATGATTGAGGGGCAAATGGGTAATGGAGACCACTCCCAATATCAGCTTTCCCCTAGGGAATAATGATTTCTTTGAAATTACTCCATCTCAAGCTCTCATTTCCAGGCACCACTCCTATTATAAACTGCTTCTTTGTTAAAATTGGATACTGCACATGTAATTTCTACCACTTTTTTTGTTGTGGAATCTCAGCACGTCAATGCAATGAAATGGATTTTTGTTTTCTCAAAGTAGATCTTGTGTGCTTCCCTAAGACTGTGTTCTACCATCACTGATTTCTCAAGGTTCCTGTACTTGATGTGCTGTTAAATTTAGTGCAGCGTTTGGCAACAGTTTGAACTGTCTTCAGTTTTTACCTGACTATGGCAGCTTAGTAGTACTGCCAGTGGATAAGTGGAATATGGCCTTAATACTGTAGACAATTATAAAGAAAGTCAGCGTTACTTGCTGATAGCACGTATCGATTACTCAAGAGGGCTCCAACATCTACAGTCAGTAGCAAAATGTGGCAACTTTGAGCTTGCTGATGACGTTGTTAATGGCCTTGTGTGCCATGCTCTCAGTCCACCTAGACTGCATGATTTGCCAGAAAATACATAAAGAGGTCAGTCCATTTAGGCCATTAATCAATGTCATCATGTCTTCCACTCACAAGTTGGTAAAACATCTGAAGAAAGCTCCTGGATCCTAATGTCAGCCACCACATCACATCTGGAACTCTTATTCTTTTGCAAGTCTCATCTACAGTTTTTGTGAAAATAATTAAATGGGTACAGTTAGCCCCAAGTGACATTACGGTGAACCTAGATGTGGTTTCTTTATTTATGAAAGTATGATAGCAGATGCATTAGAACTTCCTGCTTGCTGTTTTCCACCTGGCATTACCCAACATTTTAAACATGTTTTGATGATCAGTTACTTTGTGTACAGTGGAAAATCTTACAAAATAACTGATAATAGGGTTTTGGGCACTCTATTACCACCAGCTGTTGTTATTGTTGTGGTCTTCAGTCTGAAGACTGATTTGATGCAGCTCTCCATGCTATACTATCCTGTGCAAGCCTGTTCCCGAACAACTACTGCAACTTGCATCTTTCTGGATTCTGGATCTGCCTACTGTGTTCATCTCTTGGTCTTGCTTTATGATTTTTACCCCCTCCCCCCCCCCTCCGTACACACATACACACACACACACACACACACTTCTCTCCAGTACTAATTTGGTGGTCCCTTGATGTCTCAGAATGTGTCCCTTCTTTTGGCCAAGTTGTGCCACAAATTCCTTATCTCCCCTATTCTGTTCAGTACTTCCTCATTAGTGGCAAGCTCAACCCAGCAAATCTTCAGCATTTTTCTGTAGCAACACATTTTGAAAGCTACTATGTTCTTTATCGCCCATGTTTCACTTCCATATATGGCTACACTCCAGACAAATACCTCCCAGAAAAGACTTCCTAACACTTATTTATGTTCAGTGTTAACAAATGTCTCTTCTCTAGAAATGCTGTTCTTGTTGTTGCCAGTATACATTTTATATCCTCTCTGCTTCAGCCATCATCAGTTATTTTGCTGCTCAAATAGCAAAACTCATCCACTGCTTTATGTGTCTCATTTCCTAATCTGATTCCCTTAGCATCATCTGCTTTAATTCGACTGCATTCCATTATCCTTGTTTTGCTTTTGTTGATGTTCATCTTATATACTCCTTTCAAGACACTGTCCATTCCATTCAACCACTCTTCCAAGTCCTTTCCTGTCTCTGACAGAAGTACAATGTCATCAGCAAACCTCAAAGTTTTCATATCTTCTCTCTGAATTCAATTCCTGTTCCGAATTTTTCTTTGGTTTCCTTTACTGCTTGTTCAATGTACATACTGAATAACATCAGGGGTAGGCTTTTTAGCCACTACCCCTCTGTCATGCCCCTTGAGTCTTATAACTGCCATCTGGTTTCTGTACAAGTTGTAAATATCCTTTAGCTCCCTGTATTCTATTCCTGCTACCTTCACAATTTCGAAGAGGGTATTCCAGTCGACTTTGTCAAAACCTTCCTCTACATCTACAAATGCTATAAATGTAGGTTTGCCTCTCCTTAACCTATGTTGTAAGATAAGTCATAGGATTGCTATTGCCTTGCATTTTCCTACATTTCTGTGGAATTCAAATTTATCTTGCTTGAGATCAGCATCTACCACTTTGTCCAATCAAACTGTAAAGAATTTGTGTTAGTATTTTGCAACCTTGACTTATTAAACTAATAGTTCGGTAATATCCACACCTGTCAGCACCTGATTTATTTGGAATTGGAATTATTATGTTCCTTTTTGAAATCAGAGGGTGTTTCACCTCTCTCATATATCCTGCATGCCAGATGGAAGAGTTCTGTCATAGCTGGCTCTCCCAGTGCTCTCAGTATCTCTGATGGGATATTGTCTATCCCTGGAGCCTTTTTTTGACTTAGATCTTGCACAGCTTTGTCAGATTCTTCTTGTGGTGTCATACCTCCCATCTCATCTTCATCTATGTCCCCTTCCCTTTCTATACTATTGCTTTCAAGTTCATCTCCCTTGCATGGATCCTTTGTATGCATTCCTGATTTTTAGCATTTCCTTCTTTGCTGAGGACTGGTTTACAATCTGAGCTCTTGATATTCATACAGCTGCTTCTCTTTTCCCCTAAGACATCTTTAATTTTATTGTTGGTGGTATCCATCTTTTCCCTAGTGAAATATGCTTCTGAACTCATTGTGTTACTAACTACTTTATGGAGGACTTTGAAAAACTGTATTCTGCTTCTCTCTGCCCATTGTATTTTGTAGATATGTGGAGATCACTTTTTAGTGTGGCCTTAAGAATAGATTTACTACATCCGTTCTTCAATGAAAGTGGGCTGTGGAAATATAAACAGAAGGCAGTTTACTGTATTTGGACATGGTGACGGAAGATAATTGGATGGACTATTATATCACTCTGTGTACAGAATGCCAACCCACACAGGTCTTCATTTAAACAAGTAAAGTTTCCACCATCAAGCTAAAAAACATTCTGGCAACGGCACTTTATTGTACTGAGCACAAACAATTTCAGACTATGACTACCTGGGATCTGAATTGAAAAACCTTAAGAATGTGTTCAGGAAAAATTGATACAAACCACATCATATTAGAGGTGCATTTGCTGGTAAATGCAGGCACAAACCCTTCCAGCCAATGGAAGAAGTCAAACACACATCACTTCTTCCATTCTGGTGAGCATTTTGAATAAAAATTGATGCATGTTACATAAATATGGCATAAATATGGCATTAGATCTCCATGTCAAATTAAGAATTTGCTGCATCCAGTGACAGGCATCCTGGATTTGAGAGTGCCTGATGTCTACAATGTGCTATGTGAATATGTTGAATATTATGTAGAGCATACTATCCAAACCCTAGATGAGCTCTGCACTGACCACAGACAACACATCAAGTACAAAAACCTTGAGACATCAGCAATAGCATAACATGGCCTTAAGGAAGGACAACTTTGAGAAAATGAAGGTCATCTTCCACACATCAAGCAACAGGGGTTTGGTAATAAAATAAAGAGGTATATTGCATGTGCTGTAACAATTTTGACAGAGACGGAGCTTATAATCTCAGTGTTGCTTGGAGACAAGCATTTTATACATGGTATCTTCAAAGAAATACAGCAAAAAAATCATACTAGAGGTGATTTTCATTCCCTTTCTGCCCTTCAATGGCCATTCAGTGTGGGAGGGCAGCCTACTACCCTATTGCCAATTTCCTACATTTGCACGTGCAAATTCCACCCTCTATGTGATGTCACAGCCAATAGAAGTTAGAATTCCGAGCAATGTCTTCCAACCAATGACAAGCTTCAACACCACTATAAAGGAAGCAGATTTTGCTCCTGGCAAACACGTCATCTCCTGATGACGAATATGGTGTAGGTATTCGAAAGTTCAAGTTCTAACTCCCATTTGATACAATCTAACCACTGAGAAATTTTGTACGAGAATGCTACTGTGAAAAACTTGAGTCTTTAGTATTTATTTGCAAAGTTCCTGATGATTATGTCATACCATAAAACTGAGTGAAAATATAAGAAGTAGACTAGCAACACTGTTTGAAGATCAACATAGCAATAGATATTTCTGAAGAAGCAAAACAGGCAGCACTTCTGTACCAGCTTAGTTTATTAACCTGGATGCTCAGGACCTTTTCACATGGAGTTAAATCTAGTGTATGGCCAGTACAGAGAGGGTGAGGGGGGGGGGGGGGGGGGGGGGTAGCAGGTACACAGAATAGAAATGCACAGCAACAGTGAGCTCAGACATGGGCAAGGGGAGTTGTTCACAGCAGACAGTGAGAGGAAAGAATGGATTAGAAAGAAAAGGTAGAACAGAGGAAGAAGGAGAGTATAGAAGAGGGTGCAATGTAAATTATGTTTGGGGCACAGGGGATTCCATCCATAATTTCCCAACACCTGATTTTCAAACCATTTGAACTGATTAAAAAGACAAGAAAAACCACAAAATTGTTCTTCACTCACAGCATACAGTTATACTAACAGCATCTTTAACTGTCACTAACTTCATATCATTTGGACCATATTACTTCAGACAATACAGCAATTTACACATTGGATGATTTTCATTTAATAAAGTGAAGTTAACATTGCAAATAGCTTTTGTTAATCATCTCACAAGTTGCTAAATTCTGTTGCACTCTGCCACTCTCACTGATCATTAATTATTGGTAAATTATTGCTCAGAGTAGAAATACTGAAGAAAATTGTCCAATGTATTTAGTTGTGTGTTCCTTTCATTAAAATCAGTGAGTTCTACTTGTTTCTCTCTCTCTCTTTGTTTCAAGAGAATAACCATAACATAGAGATAGTTTTGCTCACAGCATATATCCATGTAGGAAGCCTCATTGGATGTCAGTGCACTTGAAATCATTGTAGCACAGCTACCGTTTTAAGAGAAAAAATCTGCGAGAAGGTGCAGTGGAAGATAGCATTAGCTGCTGGCAGCTGGTGAATATGGCATGCCATCATTTGAGCTAAGTGTCCAGGTATTTTCTGTGGAGGGGATACTGTGGCACAGCTACCATTGTCAGGGCAAAGTCCATGAAAGGATGTGGTGAAATATTGCATTAGCTACTGATAGCTGTTGAGCCAGGTGTGTCATAATTTGGCCTAAGGCAACATCAGTGTTGATTTATTGCAATCACAGGCTACACTCACTCATTGTAACTTGCGAGCACAGTGGTGATGCATGGCACAGCAAGGGATCTTCTCCATGATCAGCATTTGATGGTGTTGCCAAGTATGTGACCGAAAACAGTGCATTGACATAACAGGTGCACTGCTCTCTGGAAAAAATAGCTGTAAGTTTTGTAGCAGAGTCCTTCACAGCACAGCAATCTACCAGACAAAGGGGCAATGCCAATCTACCAGACAAAGGGGCTATGCCAAACAAGGGCACAACCTGTAGCCATCAGCAGCAGACATGGGTTCAAATCTGTCCCAGTACTAGCTTCCTGCACTAAATCTGTCATCTGAACTTTGTCTGACAGTTCAGCAGTACTTCCCGTCTATCTCAGCAGCAGCCAGATTCCTGCCCATTGGCAACGGGCCGCACACTGGGCATAACTGCTGCCTTTTGACTGTGCAGTGAGCACACCTCCTCACTGTGTTTTGACCGCCCATGTGTGGTCATTGATTGCAGAACTGGCTACTTCTGCAAGTTTCCTGTCTGTCTCCACATGCTGCTGGTGCCATTTCTGTCTCTCGTGCAACAGGGGTGCACTCAAGGCACTGAGTGCAGGTATCAACAAAGCAGGGTATAAACGTGTATTACATCCAGCTGGCCTGTCACTAACAGTCATTCGGCTGACTATCGGCTCACTTTCTGTGTGGGGCAGGGGCATTGTCACCTCCCCATATCAATTCAGTGCTGATGTACATGTAGAAAATAAATTATTAAGTTTGACAGCCGCTTCTCTCTGGGCCTTCATTGGCCTATCACCCAGCCGCAACCCTCAATCGTTTGACATCCTGACAATGTAGTCACCCCATTGACTCCAGGTCAGCAATAAATTAGTGTTAGAAGTGGTGGCTTCATCTTCAGTGGACAGCAGAGGATGCGTCGCCTGCACAGTGTGAAACCTGGGCCACAACCTACAGTGTCAATAAGTGGTGTGGGTGGAAAAACAGTTGGTTACTCTAGGTGTGCATGCCAAACATGTGGTTTAGGAGAGAATGTCACCACAACTTGAGAGTTACTTTGTTTAGGTCATAGGCACTGACTCATATGTTTGAGCTTTGGGGTAACAACAAAGGCACCGAAATCGGGCTGAAGACGAAGAATCTTATGGTGTTCCGAAAGGATACGCTAAACACAGTTGGCGGTGGCATGTTTGTTGCTGTTAGAAGTAGTTTATTGTGCTGCAAAATTGAAGTAGATAGTTCATGTGAGTTAGCATGGGCAGAGGTCATTGTTGGCAACCGCAATAAAACAATAATTGGATCCTTTTACTGACCTCCCAATTCAGATGATACAGTTGCTGAAAGGTTTAAAGAAAACTTGAGTTTGATTTCAAACACGTACCAGACTCATACAATTATAGTTGGTGGTGACTTCAATGTACCCTCTATATGTTGGCAAAATTTCATTTTTAATTCCTGAGATATGCATAAAACATCATCTGAAATTGTGCTAAACACATTGTCTAAAAATTATTTTGAGCAGTTAGTTCACGAGCCCACGCGAATAGTAAATGGTTCGGAAACACACTTGACCTCTTAACAATAAATAATCCTTAGTTAATAACAAGCATCAAAGTGGATACAGGGGTTAGTGACCACAGGCTTGTCGTAGTGAGACTGAATATTGTAACCCTCAAATCCTCCAAAAATAAACGAAAAATATACCTATTTAAACAAGCAGATAAAAATTCACTTGATGCCTTCCTGAGAGAAAATCTCCACTCCTTCCAAATTAATGATATAAGTGTAGACCAGATGTGGCTTGAATTCAGAGAAATAGTATCGGCGGCAATTGAGAGATTTATACCAAATAAATTAACAAACGATGGAGCTGATCCTCCTTGGTACACAAAACGGGTCAGAACAATGTTGCAGAAACAGAAAACAAACATGCCAAATGTAAACAGACGCAAAATCCCCAAGATTGGCGATCTTTTACAGAAGCTCAAAATTTAGCACAGTCTTCAATGCGAGATGCATATAATAATTTCCACAATGAAACTTTGTCTTGAAACCTGGCAGAAAATCCAAAGAGATTCTGGTGATATGTGAAGTAGGTTAGCGGCAAGAAATGATCAATGACTTCTCTGCACAATAGCAATCGAGATACTATCAAAGACGTGGCTGGCAAAGCAGAGTTACTAAACACAGCCTTCTGAAATACCTTCACAAAGAAGACGAAGTAAATATTCAAGAATTTGAATCAAGAACAGCTGCCAACATGAGTAACGTAGAAGTAAATATCCTTGGAGTAGTGAAGCAACTTAAATCACTTAATAAAAGCAAGTCTTCTGGTCCAGACTGTATACCAATTAGGCTCCTTTCAGAGTTTGCTGATGCATTAACTCCATATTCAACAATCATATACAACTGTTCACTTTACAAAAGATTCGTACCCAAAGACTGGAAAGTTGCACAGGTCACACCAATATTCAAGAAAGTTGGTAGTAGTAATCCACTAAATTATAGGTCCATAGCATTAATGTCGCTATGCAGTGGGATTCTGGAACACATATTGTGTTTAAACATTATGAATTACATTGAAGAAAATGGTCTATTGACACACAGTCAACATGGATTTAGAAAACATCATTCTTGTGGAACACAACTAGCTCTTTATTCGCATGTAGTGTTGAGTGCTATTGACAAGGGATTTCAGGTTGACTCCGTATTGCTGGATTTCTGGAAGGCTTTTGACACTGTACCACACAAGCGGCTTGTAGTTAAATTGTAAGTTTTTGGAATATCGTCTCAGTTATGTGACTGGATTTGTGATTTCCTGTCACAGAGGTCATAGTTTGTAGTAATTGATGGAAAGTCATCGAGTAAAACACAAGTGATTTTTGGTGTTCCCCAAGGTAGTGTCATGGGCCCTTTGCTGTTCCTTATCTATATAAGTGCTTTGGAAAACAACCTGATCAGCCATCTTAGGTTGTTTGCAGATGATGTAGTTGTTTATTGACTAATAAAGTCATCAGAAGATCAAAACAAATTGAAAAATGATTTAGAAAAGATATCTGAATGGTGCGAAAACTGGCAGTTGACCATAAATAACAAAAAGTGTGAGGTCATCCATATGATTGCTAAAGGAATCCACTAAACTTCAATTACATGATAAATCAGTAAAATCTAAAGGCTGCAAATTCAACTAAATACCTAGGAATTACAATTACGAACAACTTAAATTTGAAGGAACACATAGAAAATGTTGTGGGGAAGGCTAACCAAAGACTGCATTTTATTGGCAGGACACTCAGAAAATGTAATAGATCTACATTACGCTTGTCCGTCCTCTTTTAGAATACTGCTGTGCAGTGTGGGATCCTTACCAGATAGGACTGACAGAGTACATTGAAAAAGTTCAAAGAAGGGCAGATCTTTTGTATTATTGTGAAATATGGGAGAGATTGTCACTGAAATGATACAGGATTTGGGCTGGACATCATTAAAACAAAGGCGTTTTTCGTTGCGATGGAATATTCTCATGAAATTCCAATTACCAACTTTCTCCTCCGAAAGCGAAAATATTTTGTTGACACCAACCTACATTCGGAGAAATGATCACCATGATAAAATAAGGGAAATCAGAGCTCTTATGGAAAGATACAGGTGTTTGTTCTTTCCACGCTATACGAGATTGGAGTAATAGAGAATTATGAAGTTGGTTTGATGAACCCTCTGCCAGGCACTTAAATGTGATTTGCAGAGTATGCATGTAGATGTAGATGTATTTGGAGCCTGTTAAGATGTTTGCAATGCAATGTGCTTGGGCATTCTGCACTGAGTGCTGATTCAGTATCTGTAACTTGTTTTATGTGCCACTGGTTTGGCTATCTTGCAAGATAGTGTAGGGAATCTAGATGGATGGAGATCAGGTGTGAAGTATAATTTGTTTTTCAGTTTTGTTTTAAATTTAGTAATTGTTGCTTATTTGTATTATGATTGTATTTGTGAATGAGGGGTAAATGTGTTCCAATGGCATACTGAGAGATGCAATGTGTTACATTCAGAAGGCAGGCTGCATGGGGTAGGAGATAATGATAAAGGCTAGGGGGGTCAGAGAAGGCAGATGTTCATGTGCAGGCAGTTGGGTTTAAGCAGTGTGTGGAAGTAGTGTCTTCTGTAAGTGAGGGCTACGGTATGATTGTAGAGTTGGACTTGTTGCTTAATGAAGTGGCACAATTGATAGCAGATAACATAGACTTGTGGAACAAATTCACAGCTGAGGGTGGGAAAATAGCATTGCTCTGGACACTGAACCTAGTAATACTCCAACTACTGCTTGCCTAGAGAGTCCTTTTTCTGGAAGATTGTTTGAGGGCATGATGTTATTTGTGGAAGATTTGATGACATCAGCAAGTATGGATGGTTGGTCTAATAGCCAGTTGTTGCAGATAGTGAAATTACATCTTGTATGAGAGGCAAACACTGTTGTGTCACACACAGATGCCCTGAGGAAGGCAGAAATGTTTGAGTTGTTGAAACAGAATCTTCTGCAGAGGTAACAAGAAGCAGGAACAGTTAAGTGGCACTACAAAAATCTGAAGGGTAATCATAGAGGATTTTGCCGTTAGAATAAGGAAAGTGATTTGCTTAGAGTAACGAAGCAAATGAAGTTTTGCCACTGGGCTGAGCAGAGTGCACTCAGTGCTTTCTTAGGAGACTTGTCACCAGATGTGCCAAGAAGGGTGCATTTAAGGATACCTATGGATCTCACTTCAGCTGTTAGATCGGCAACCAAATGTAAAGAGATTGATGTGCCAGCAGGTGTGTGTAAGAGATGTGACATATTCTCTGCAAATGTGAGATGTTAAGAGTGCGGGCATATAGGACAAGTGCAGAAACAGTGCTCCCAGCTTCGGTGCTGTAAAGGGGTATGTGTATCGGCAGCACCATTATGGTAATGGTAATAGAGGTGTACAGGAAGGAAGGAAGGGGCCGTTAAATGTAAGAGGGAATCAGAAGTCCTTTGAAAGATGTTCCCATTAAAATTTGTTGCAGTAAGTACCGTATACATGCAGAGGCAGAATGTGCAACAGTGGGTGTTGTAACAGGCAGGAAGTATAAGTTCTTGTTGTATACAGGGGAGTATTTGTCGGTATCCAGTAGAAACATAGTGGATCTAAGGTGAAGGAACCAACCATGCCGTAGGCTGCATGGAGTAGGAGATAATGATAAAGGCCACTGGGGTGAGTGCCTTTTGTAAGTGAGGACTGCAGCAAGACCTTGGGGTTGGACTTTTTGCATCAATATCATGCCAAAATTGACCTTCAGAGATGTGTGATGGGAACTTTGTAGGAAGTTATTTCAGATAGGAGAACCCATTGCCAGTGTAGATCTGTCATAAGGTGTGTCTGTCATAGTGGACAATCCTACACTGTGTACAAATGTACTAAGGTGTAATTCACAATGTATCGGTCTCGTAAACTGACATATGGCCATGAGAGTGATGTGCTGACAAGGATCCACGTCCTGTGATGCCTGTGGGCTGAGTATGATGCTGCGGCCAGTCAGAACAGTTGCACCTTACAAGGCCTGTTCGGATGGAGTTTAGTTTTAATTCACATTGTATAGTGCTAATTGGCACCAGGAAGTTGTTTTGGCTGAGTAGAAGTACCAGTAAGTTTAACATTACGATTCAGTCCTTGATAAGCACTACACTGAGTGGAGTAAGAGGATCAAAATGTTGACATGTTGTGGATGGTAGTGCTGAATATGGTATTTTGTGAGGTTGGTTTTGGGAGTATGTTTTCTAGGGAAGCATAAGGTGTAATTCACATTGTCACAGGGACAAAGTTCCAAAAGAAATTACTTAGGAAAGGGTTAGAAAACCGGTGAATAGACAGACAAGGTGCCTAGAAAAAGTGTTTAATGGAAGTGAACCATGAATCATTAAAGGTGAATATAAATTTATTAACAGAGGATGAGTTCTCAAGTGCCACTTTTAGTTTGCAAGTATGGAATGGAGAGTTAGAAGTAGTGTGTGCCTGAACATGGCAAGATGCCTAGCACTAAGATATTTTTCATAGTATTTGGATAATGAGTCAGCCCTAGGGAAATGTAAGATTAAACAGTAGGAGGAGAGATTCCAAGGTGGCGATGGATGTAATGAATGAATGAAGAATGTTGTAGTGTAAATGTCAGAGAGAGATGTATTTCATAGTGGTTAAGAGGGTATGAGGAAATGAAATAAGTGTTGAATATTTGCAAAGAGAATTTGCCAAATCACAACACCAGCTTGCTGCATTAAATGTGTCCTCCAGATTTGGTTCCAAGCACAGTGGGCCTTCCTGACTCAATCCAGCAGCAACAAAACTCCTGCCCAGAGGCAGAAGGTCACACCCTGGCCACAGCTGCCACCGTTTGACAATGCAATTGGTGCACTACCTCGCTGTACAATTTGACTACCCATGTGCAGTCTTCCACAGAGTTGGCTACATCTGCACAATTGCTTGTGCATGTGGGGCACTAAAGCCAGGTGTCAGCAAAAACGGTGTGAGCCAGCTGATTTGTCACGTGGTGCGGGAGCACAGTTCCTTCCCATATTGAAGCAGTGCCAGTGTACGAGTACAAAATAAATTACTGATTTTGACAGCCACTGCTCTCTGGCCTCCATTGGCCTGCCATCCAGCCTTAACCATCGGTGTTTGACATCCTGACAATTAGAACACCCCACTGCCCCCGCTGTCAGCTGTATCTTGCATAATTTGAAAAGCGGCAAAATTTGAGGTTGTCAGACAACTCTACACACTTCCAGTTGGTGATTGTACAGTTTCAGTATCATTTGGATCCTTGAAGATGTGCAACTTTATGTGCCACTGTGAGCAGTGGCCTTATGCAAAGTAACCATCTCCAAATGTCCATTGCGTGCAGTTTCTTATGCAATGTTTGTACGGAAACTGGTTGAGATGGATCTGCATGCACAGATACTAGATTTCCTGCATGTTTGAAGCCAGTTGTCATGGAAAAAGGCCGGCCGCGGTGGCCGTGCGCTTCTAGGCGCTCCAGTCCGGAGCCGCACTGCTGCTACGGTCGCAGGTTCGAATCCTGCCTCGGGCATGGGTGTGTGTGATGTCCTTAGGTTAGTTAGGTTTAAGTAGTTCTAAGTTCTAGGGGACTGATGACCACAGCAGTTGAGTCCCATAATGCTCAGAGCCATTTGAACCATGGAAAAGGCATGATGCTCATCCATGGTCCCTGTCAGTTAGGATCTTTCTACAACCACTGTAATTATGGTGTATTGCATGCCTGGAAGTTGTACCCCATTCCCTGCAGAACTTCAGTCATGGCATAATCATGGGCATTTCCAAACATTATACTCCTTTATGTCATTCCATCATGTCTCTACAATGACCCACATTACTGCACTGATTCTGTACACACATTGGGCACATATGCACCACTCCATTGGCACAACTTATGTCAGCAGTGGAGGGTTACATGTCTGTGTGGTCTCCATTCCACACTATCTACAACATTCCAAAGTGACCAATGTGCTCTTTAAAGAATGTGACTAATATTTGCTCCAGTGAGCTTATTTTTTGCTGTCATGGAAGAGGTCTTCAAATTATTAAGCTGGAAGAAGGAGGTGGTATACAGATAGATGTATCTTACCTGTAGCACCTTTGTTTTACAGTTGACTCCAGCGTAGGATAGAGAGCCTGAGTAGGGCAACTATGATTGTAGACCTGAAGGTTAATTACATTGTGCCAAGAGGAAGATGGTAAAGACTGAAGATGAAGTTGTAGAAACAGTCAGCAAATTTGTATACTTAAAACAACTGGAGGAAACAAGTAGATGAACATCCACAGAAATAAACATGTGTAGAGTTCAATTGTGAAACTGAATGCTATGTTTATAATTAAATTCCCTATGTGCCTTAAATAGAAACTCTATAATCAGCAATGGCTGCCAGTAGAAACTTATGGAATTGAAATGTAGATGTTGAAAGTGCAAATAAACAAAAATTGGAGATTGTGCAATGAAGAAGGGTAGCTGTTGGCAAAAGATCTGGCACACTTATGATGCAGGGTTGCCACAAATTCTGGAAATCAGTGAATATCAGGCAATTTCAAATGTGTTAGGGAAATTAGGGAAGTGTCAGAGAAATTTGAAAATAAAAAAAAGACTCTGGGAAAATCTCGTTTTTGTCTCAGAAGACGAATGATTTGCTTATGAGATGTCATGCATCGTCGCTGGCTGGTTGCTACTTCCATACTCCCTTGTTCTTACTGCTTCTCCCATTCCTACCACTCTCCTCAACTTGCAGTTCATGCTGCCAGCACTTCCTGCCACTAGCCTAGCAGCTGCCGATGAGAGGCAGGAAGGTGTGAGGAGTGCTTTGTTTGGATCTGATTTTCAGAGATTGCTGACGCAGCAGCCAGAAATGGAGGTTAAGTGTGCATGAGTTGTGTCTGAGAGATTGTGTATGTTCTCTAGTTTTGTGGCAAAGCCTATGGCCAAAAAGTTAGTTGTGAGAGTGTGGTTGTCTTTTCTAAATGCTTGTCTGCAGCTCAGCGATCATCTTTATGGTGAGTTGCTACCTAGCCTCATTAGTGCTGATTCTCTGAGTATTTGTGCAAGCTATTTTTTGCACAGATTGATCATTGCAGTCTCATTTCATCAACATGGTGTCTGTGACATATGAATAGCTGACTTCCATGATTGGCCAAAACTGCAGGCCATTTCTGTTGATCTGACACCCATCGGTTCCCACTAATGTGCAAGCTCTGCCTGTTGGACATAGTCTCACTGATCTACTCACAGGCCAGGTCTGTTTGGCATAATGTGGTAGAGTTTCGTGATTTATCCATGGACCTGGGATTGCGGTGCTCCACAGCAGGCCAGAGGCTACGGGTGATGGAATTCATGAATTGCAACTGTCTCACCACAAGTACATTGTACAGTGCAGCATTTTATAGACATTTTATTTATTCTAGTACATTTAGGCAACTTGAAAGTAGTTTATACGCTAGAAATTATGGATGATAAGAAGAAGAAAATTGTGGCAGTGGCTGGCAGTTTGTACGCTATGTACTCATATATTTCTTGAAAGAAAAATCACACGATACCTGTAAAATAATAGACTTAACACAGTGGGTAATAACTGGCAATAACAATGTAGTAGAACCAACATTTTATTCGTGGTCACCTATAGTGGTGCTTTACACAACTTTTCCCTGCCTTATACACTTCTTTCAAGATGCCTACATTTTTCTGAGGTTATTTCTGAAATCAGTGAAGGTATTTTAAATCTGCCTTGTGACTCCAAGGATATGCGTATTTTTGTCACCAAATGTGTTTCATTTTATTGAAATAAAATAAGAACAGTGGTCTTAATGAAATACGTATACCATTTAGCTTGCTTTCTCCATCTGAAAACAGTTCATTACAAAAGATGTTGGTATTAGTAGTTAAGATTTTTGCCCACACAGGGGATAAATACAAAAGTCCTTCCATTTTTTTGGCAACTTATGTCTTTACTTATTATTGAGATATCAAAATTTAACAGGGAAAAATTCTAAACCTTGTCTGTAAAACAGGGAAATATCAGGAAATTTCACTTGGGGAAACTTCTGGCAACCCTGTAGTTGAATAAATATTAAATAAATAACCTGGCCATATTTATCTGATGCACAACAGGTAGCAGTAGGAAGTAAAATGGATGTTTGTGTGAGAATATTTAAGCATGTGCTCTAGTAAAAATATAACATTTATTCAAAGACAGCTGAATGAAATAATAAGCTAAACAATTAATAAATGAGTGATGGTTTACCATTAATTATTAATTATGGAAGGGTCAGAGGAATCTTTCACTGGTGACATTATTGCACATATTCACATATAATAGAACTTCAGAACAAATACAAGAATGAAAAAAAACTTCACCAGTATGCACATGGTTGGCAAACGGGTGTTCCCTTGGCTTGATTACTCGAAGCAAGTGAACAAGAATTCACTGATAAGAGTAAACTGTTAATAGTCACACCATGGAAAAAGTTCTGAAACTAATTTGGAAGTTTTACCCTGAGAATCAGTAACTGTGGCAGGTAGTGATTCTCATAATCCCTGAACACATGGTCATCACAAAGAAAAATTCTGCATAAAATGAGTGGTAAAATTCAGAATTGCTAAGCAAGTTGGACAGGATATATTACTGTGAGACATGATCTGTGAGCTTAAGGCTCTCTGATCTGTACTTAAAACATGCTGAGACAACAAAGGCACATAGAAACTAGATTATGAACTGAAATCTAAATTAGTGAAGTTTTAGAAATTGTTCAGTTATACTGTACTCATGAGATCAACAACAAACTAAATCAGTCCACATGTTTGAACAGAGGTAGAGCAGAACAATGGCTTGCATGTGTGGCTAAATTCAACTGCTCATAATGTTCCAAAATTAGCAAGAAAAATTCCATATACCATTCATTGAGTGATGAGCAACAAGTGCAAGATGTTAATTTTGACTTGAGCTGAAGTCTACAAAAATAAGATAATGGATCAACTATGAATAGGTACACTTAACTTAGTCAGTGTCACCCGTCTCGCATCTCCCGGAACACTGCTGGGCAAACCATTTTGGAATCTATGCATTTCGTTCTTCTGGAAGTGCCCAGAGAGTTCCCTATTCTTTGGTGCAACCTGTACAAGACCTTTGTCCAAGGTGAACAGAAACCTCTCTGCTACCTGATAAGTGCTTTGTAGGGTTGGCTAATCTGCCACAGTAGCAGACTACTTTTACTCTCACAGATCTCAATACTGAACTTTATCTTGTACACTCTTATTCAAGCTTTACACTCATCAGGTGAGAGGAGGAAAGGATGTATGTGCTGACATAATGCACATTGATGTATTGAATATGCATGTGGAGCTCCGATAATTACCAAAAATCTTAGTAAAATGTGAGGTGAAATAAAGGTAATATACCTTGTGGCAACTATAAACACACACAGCTGCTCAGACTCTTTTTTTATGTAGTTTACAGTTTGTGCCCAGAGTTGAGGTGCCAGAGGAGGGTACATTAAGTTAAACGTTAAACAAAATGATGAAGAGGCTCATGTAGAGACCCCTCAATGAATAACGCACACTGGGCATAACAAAGAGGTACAGGAAGACATACAAGTGAGTAGGAGAAAAGACAGGAGTTGAGGACATGATTGTGTCTATTAATAAACTGAAACAGAATGGGCTGAGGATATTGTGAAACGAAATGATAAAAAATGGACTGAGGAGCCACTGTATCAGTAGTAGTAGTAGTAGTAGTGGTAGAAGTAGTGGTAGTAGTAGTACACTCCTGGAAATGGAAAAAAGAACACATTGACACCGGTGTGTCAGACCCACCATACTTGCTCCAGACACTGCGAGAGGGCTGTACAAGCAATGATCACACGCACGGCACAGCGGACACACCAGGAACCGCGGTGTTGGCCGTCGAATGGCGCTAGCTGCGCAGTATTTGTGCACCGCCACCGTCAGTGTCAGCCAGTTTGCCGTGGCATACGGAGCTCCATCGCAGTCTTTAACACAGGTAGCATGCCGTGACAGCGTGGACGTGAACCGTATGTGCAGTTGACGGACTTTGAGCGAGGGCGTATAGTGGGCATGCGGGAGGCCGGGTGGACATACCGCCGAATTGCTCAACACGTGGGGCGTGAGGTCTCCACAGTACATCAATGTTGTCGCCGGTGGTCGGCGGAAGGTGCACGTGCCCGTCGACCTGGGACCGGACCGCAGCGACGCACGGATGCACGCCAAGACCGTAGGATCCTACGCAGTGCCGTAGGGGACCGCACCGCCACTTCCCAGCAAATTAGGGACACTGTTGCTCCTGGGGTATCGGCGAGGACCATTCGCAACCGTCTCCATGAAGCTGGGCTACGGTCCCGCACACCATTAGGCCGTCTTCCGCTCACGCCCCAACATCGTGCAGCCCGCCTCCAGTGGTGTCGCGACAGGCGTGAATGGAGGGACGAATGGAGACGTGTCGTCTTCAGCGATGAGAGTCGCTTCTGCCTTGGTGCCAATGATGGTCATATGCGTGTTTGGCACCATGCAGGTGAGCGCCACAATCAGGACTGCATACGACCGAGGCACACAGGGCCAACACCCGGCATCATGGTGTGGGGAGCGATCTCCTACACTGGCCGTACACCACTGGTGATCGTCGAGGGGACACTGAATAGTGCACGGTACATCCAAACCGTCATCGAACCCATCGTTCTACCATTCCTAGACCGGCAAGGGAACTTGCTGTTCCAACAGGACAATGCACGTCCGCATGTATCCTGTGCCACCCAACGTGCTCTAGAAGGTGTAAGTCAACTATCCTGGCCAGCAAGATCTCCGGATCTGTCCCCCATTGAGCATGTTTGGGACTGGATGAAGCGTCGTCTCACGCGGTCTGCACGTCCAGCACGAACGCTGGTCCAACTGAGGCACCAGGTGGAAATGGCATGGCAAGCCGTTCCACAGGACTACATCCAGCATCTCTACGATCGTCTCCATGGGAGAATAGCAGCCTGCATTGCTGCGAAAGGTGGATATACACTGTACTAGTGCCGACATTGTGCATGCTCTGTTGCCTGTGTCTATGTGCCTGTGGTTCTGTCAGTGTGATCATGTGATGTATCTGACCCCAGGAATGTGTCAATAAAGTTTCCCCTTCCTGGGACAATGAATTCATGGTGTTCTTATTTCAATTTCCAGGAGTGTATTTTTTATCCATCCAATATCGACATCTGCCATAACTGCTATCTACTTTGTGACAAGGAAGAATATGAATCAGTAGTTGCTATCTCGATAAAGTAGACATGCTGAGTCGCAGAAAGGCATAACAAAAATACTATTGGGAATTTAGCTGTCGGCCAATGAGGCCTTTGCCAAAAATAGATAACATACACACATGCTCACACACAAACACTACTCACATACACATGATCAGGCTCTGGCAGCTGCAGGCACACTGCAAGCAGCAGGGCATTATGGCAGAGGCAACCGGGTGGGCGTAAGAAGGAGGCTGGGGCGGGGAGGGGGAAGGAGATACCAGGGTAGGGGTGGGGGATGGTTAAGTGCTGCTGGGGACACACAGGGATGAGGTGGAGAGTGGGGCACCTAGGTGCAGTCGGGAGGTCAAACAGAGTCCAGGAGGGAGAGGGGGGTTAGCGAAAAAGGAGAGAAGTAAAAAGACTGGATACATTGGTGGAATAGAGGGCTGTGTAGTTTTAGAATGGGAACATGGAAGAGGTAGATGGGTAAGGACATTGACTAACAAAGTGTGAGGTCAGGAGAGTTACGAGCATATAGAATATTTTGCAGGGAGAGTTCCCACCTGCGCAATTCAGAAAAGCTGGTGTTGGTTGTAAGGATCTAAATGGCACAGGCTGTGAAGAGTCATTGAAATGAAGAATGGCGTGTTGGGTGGAGTGCTAAGGAACAGGTTGGTCCAGTTGTTTCTTGGCCACAGCTTGTTGGTGGCCATTCATGCAGATAGACAGCTTGTTGTTTGTCAAGCCATGTAAAATGCAGCACAGTGGTAGCAGCTTAGCCTGTAGATCACGTGACTGGTTTCACATGTAGCCCTGCCTTTGATGGGATAGGTAATGTTTGTGACTGTACTGGAGTAGGTGGTGGTGGGAGGATGTATGGGACAGGTCTTGCATCCATGTCTATTAGAGAGATATGAGCCATGAGGCAATGGACTGGGATCAGGGGTTGTGTAGGGATGCATGAGGATATTGTCTATGTTCAATGGGTGGTGGAATACCACTATAGGAAGAGTGGGAAGGATAGCAGGTAGGATATATCTCCCTTCAGGGCACGACGAGAGGTAGTCAAAACCCTGTTGGAGAATGTACTTCAGTTGCTCCAGTCCTAGGTGGTAGTAGGTCACGAGGGGGATGCTCCTCTGTGGCTGTACGGTGGGGCTTTGGGAGGTGTTGGGTGACAGGAAAGATCAGGCATGAGTGATCTGTTTTTATATAAGGTTGGGAGGGTAATTATGATCTGTAAAGATCTCAGTGAGACCCTCGGTATATTTCAAGAGGGACTGCTCGTAACTACAGTTGCCATGGCCATGTGTGATTAGGCTGTATGGAACGAACTTCTTGGTATGGAACAGGTGGCAGCTGTCGAAGTGGAGGTATTGCTAGTGGTTGGTAGGTTTGATACGAACAGAGGTACTGATGTAGCCATCTTTGAGGTGGAGGTCAACATCTAGGAAGGTGTCTTGATGGGTTGAGTAGGACCAGGTGAGCAAATGGGGGAGAAGGAGTTGAGGTTCTGGAGGAATATGAATAGGGTGTCCTCACCCTCACTCCAGATCACAAGGACGTCATCAGTGAATCTGAACCAGGTGAGGGGTTTGGGATTCAGGGTGTTTAGAGAAGGATTCCGCTGGATGACCCATGAATATGTTAGGCAAGTGCCCATAGCTGTAAGTCAGATTTGTTTGTAGGTAATGCCTTCAAAGAAGAAGTAATTGGTGGGTAGAATACAGTTGTTCATGGTGACTAGGAAGGTGATGGTTGGTTTGGAATTCGTCAGGCATTGTAAAAGGTAGTGTTCAGTAGTGGTAAGGCCATGGGCATTAGGGATGTTAGTGTAAGAGAGGTGGCATCAGTTGTGATGCGGAGGAAACCATATGGTAAAGGAACAGCAACTGTGGAGAGTCAGAGGAGGAAATGATTGGTATCTTTTACATAGGAGGGTAGGTTGCAGGTAATAGGCTGAAGGTGCTAGTGTACAAGAGGAGAGATTCTTTTAGTGGGGACACAGTAACCGGTGACAGTGGGGCCTTCTGGGTGATGGGGTTTATGGTCTTTATGAAGCATGTAGAAGATAGGAGTGCAAGGAATAATAGAAGTGAGGAGAGAGGTGGACTCCGGGGAGAGGTTCTGGGAAGGGCCTAAGGATTTGAGGAGAGACTGGAGGTACTACTGGATTTCTGGAATGGAGTCACTGTGACAGGGTTTGTAGATGGATAAATCTGACAGTTGCCAGAGTCCTTCTTCCATGTAATACTTGCAGTTCTAAACAACAGTGGTGGAGCCTTGTCAACGGGTAGGATTATAAGGTCGGGGTCTGTTGTTCGGTGGTGGATTGCGGACCTTTCTGCGTGTGTAAGATTAGTTTGCATGTTGAAGGATTTTGAGAATGATAGTGAGGCAAGGTTCAAGGTTAAGAAATTCTGGAAAGATAATGGGTAGTTTGGGGGCAGTGAGGGTGGATCACAGTTTGATGGAGGAGTGAACTGAGTCAGGTAAGTTCAGCATTGGTCTTTGGTTGAGTCTCATTGGTAGGGTTGATGGCAAAGAAGTGTTTCCACTGCAGAGACTGGGAGAAGGAGAGAAGGTCTGTAACAAGTCCTGCATGGTTGAATTTGGGTTAGGGCGAAAGGTGAGTCATTGAGAAAGGACTGAGACTCCTGCAGGGCCAAGGCTTTTTGAGGAAAGGTTCATAACTGTGTTTTGGGTCTGTTTAGGTTCTGGATTCCATATGGTGGTGAGAGGGAGTTTTGGATGGTGGGGTAAGTGTAGTAGGTCTTTGAGACAGGGTTTGTCAGCTATGAGGGAACACGAGGGAGGTTTGGAGGTTGTAGTAAAGGTGGCGGACAGTGGTAGTCCAACGTGGGAATAGGAAGTGAGCAGGCTGGAGAGTTTTCTGTGGTGGCATTGTGCATGTTGCTCTAGTTCCTGGAGGGCAAGAGTTTCAGTGTGTATTACAGGATTCAAGAATTTGAGATTGTGTAGAAGGAGAATTTTATGGATAGAGAGAAGGTATTGTGAGGAGGTTTAGGCATGATTGATATAGTGTTGCAGGACTAGTTTGGTGAGGGGTAAGGATTGTGGGAATCTGAACAGATGGAGGTCATTGTGGAAGGAAGGGGGCAGCCAGATATGGGTAATTTGATGGTAAGGCCATTTGGAGGGATTCCATGACCCAAGCAACAACGCAGGAACAATATGTGGGACTGGGTTCTGGATAGCAATAAGGAAACTTTCCTGTATTGATGCAGATGGAAGGAGCAAGGATCCACAGCGGTGGAAAAACGCGGAAAAATACATAAATAACGTAGAATTATGTCCAAAAAAATTCGCAAAAATAAAGTCGAGCATGTGGGAAAAATAACAAAAAGGAATAAATTGATGAAGTAATGGGAAACAAGTTGAAATCTGATGGAGTAGGCTAATAGCGGAAGGCAAAACCAACTGCAAATGGTGTGAAGTCACAATGAGATCAAATGAAAAATAAAAATATTTTTCATGTATGTAGCAGTTCTGTGGCTAGATAAGAGTCAAAAGGGGGTTGGCAGCAGTGACTAGATTAGGTGAAATTAGTAGGTATGAGTTGGAATACAGACGGGAGGGAGTGGGGGAAGGGGAGAGGTTGATAGGATGAGATACAAGTTTGTGTTGCACAGGAATGGTGCAAGAAAAACACATGAAAATATGTGAGTGTGATGGAGGAAGAGTGATCAGATGGAAGGTTTAGGATTAATGATACTGACAGGTGTAATGTGCGACATAAGATGCTGCATCAACAATCGGCATGGTCTTGTAGCTGTCTATTGTGTGCAATTGAGACAGTTGATACAGTGTGGGCTGTAAGTGGAGTATATAGTGCAGGTTGTAATGTGACAAGAGAAACAGAGGAAAGAAGGACAGACATGAAGTATAGTAACCAATGAAAGTAAACATGCAGGACTTGTTAAAGACCTTCTCTCCTTCTCCCAATCCCTACAGTGGAAACACTTTCTTGCCACCAGCCCTACCAATCATACCACACCAAAGACCAGTGTCGAACCTTGCCTGACTCGGTTCACTCCCCCGTCCATCCGTGATCCACTGCCCCCAAATCACCCACTGTTAGTTTTCCAGAATTTCTTAACCTCAAACCTTGGCTCACCATCATTCTCCAAATCCCTCAACATGCAAGCTAATCTTACATAAACAGAAAGATCCACAATCCACCACCTAAAAACTGATCCCAACCTTATAATCCTATTCACTGACAAAGGCTGCACCAATTTTGTTTTGAACGACAAGGATTATGTGTCAGAAGTACTCCTACAGCTGTCAGATTCATACACCTACAAACTCTGCCACAGTAACCGCATTCCAGAAATCCAGCAGGATCTCCAGTCTCTCCTCAAGTCTCCAGGCCTGTCCCAAAACCTCTCCTTGGAGTCCATCTCCCTCCTCACCCCTACCATTCCCTGCACTCCTATCTTCTACATGCTTCCTAGTCTATTAGCCCAACCACCCAGGATGCCTCATTGTGGCCAGTTACTGTATCTCCACACCCACATGGTGCCATCTTATGCCTACCTATTCATGGTCCATCTATAGGAATCCTTCCTAAACACCCTGAAGCCCAAACACCTCACCTGCTTCAGGTTCTTGATGACATCTTTGTGATCTGGGTAGAGGGTGAGGACACCCTGTGAATTTTCCTCCAGAACCTCAACACCTTTTCCCCCATTCCCTTCACCTGGTCCTACACTACCCATCAAGCCACCTTCCTCGACGTTTCCTCCATCTCAACAAATATCTGTCCATATCAAATGTATTAACCATCAACAATACCCCCACTTTGAGGACTGCCACCCATTCCATAACAAGAAATTCCTTCCATATAGCCTACTCACCCATGGCCATTGCATCTGCAGAGATGAGCAGTCCCTCTTGAAATATACTGCGGGTCTCACCGAGGCCTTTACAGATGATAATTACCCACCCAACTTTGTACAAAACAAATTTCCCATGCCTTATCTTTCCAGTCACCGTATGACTCCCAAAGCCCCCCTGTCTGGCCGCAAAGGAGCATTCCCCTTGTGTCTCATTACCATCCAGGACTGGAGCAACTGAGGGAGAAGTCCTACCCTCTATCCTTCCCAATCCCCCCACAGTGGTATTCGCCACCCACCAAACATACACAATAAGCTCGCTCATCCCTACACAGTCCCTGCTCCCAACACCATACCTCATGGCTCATATCCCTGTAATGGACCTAGATGCAAGACCAGTCCCATACATTCTCACACCACCACCTACAACAGTCTGTTCACAAACATCAACATGGTCATGACGACCAACAAGCTGTCTGTCCACATGAATGGCCACCAACAAACTGTGGCCAAGAAACAACTGGACTGCTCTGTTGCTGAGCAAGCTGCCCAACATGACAGTCTACATTTCAGCTTCACAGCCTGTGCCATGTGGATCCTTCCCACCAACACCAGCTTTTCTGAACTGCACATGTGGGAACTGTCCCTGCAGTATATCCTAAATTCCCATAACCCTCCTGGCCTCAACCACCGTTAGTCATTATCCTTACCCATTTAGTCCTTCGCTGTTTTCATTCCAGAACTACACAGCCCTCTACTACACCAACATAACCAATCTTTTTACTTCTCTCCTTCTTCACTAACACCCCCCCTGTCTAACCTCTTGGCCACGATGGCCGAGCGATTCTAGGCGTCCAGCAGTCCGAAACCGCGCGACTGCTACGGTCGTAGGTTCAAATCCTGCCTCGGGCATGGATGTGTGTGATGTCCTTAGGTTAGTTAGGTTTAAGTAGTTCTAAGTTCGAGGGGACTGATGACCACAGATGTTTAGTCCCATAGTGCTCAGAGCCATTTGTCTAATCTCCCGATTGCACCTAGCTGCCCCACTCTTCACCTGATCCCTGCACGCCCCCAGCAGCTCTTTAATGTCTCCCATCCCTAATCTGCTATCCCTCCCCCCCTCACCCAGTTGTCTCTCCCCTAATGCCCTGCATAATAAATAAGTGTTTGTAGTCATTTAGTGAACTCTAAGCTAGAAGACTTGATAATATTAAGATGAATGTATGTACCAGTGCTATTTATGTATGTATGTATTTATTAGAACAACACTTTTGGAGTTTGGAGAGTGTGATAAATCAACTTTGACTTTGCTTCTTTATGCAGTGTGTGTGTTTTGTGTGTGTGTGTGTGTGTGTGTGTGTGTGTGTGTGTGTGTATTCTACAATGACATTAGGCAAAGTCATCAGCTCAGTCACTACTTACAAGAAATGAAAATAAATAAATAAAAAGAAATATGGCCAACTAGCAGCTATAAGTGCTACACCATGGACGAAAGCACAGCATTTGACAATATCTATTTACTTTACTTAGACCCTTCTTTATGTGCCGTTCAATGTTCCGCCTGCAAAGCATGATGAAGAAACTTGATATTACATAGCAGAATATTTTACTCTGCAATTAATTATATGCTGTTGCAAAACTGCCTGACAGGTTACAATAGTAAGAGTGATGAAACTCTCCATTAATTTCATAATTTGAAAAAAAAAATCATAAATGGCTACAAAAGATGATTCACTCATTATGTGATTATCCAGATCACTTTGTCTACCCCAAAAGCACGTCACCATTGACACAGCAGTTATTACACAAAATAGTATCTCCATTAATTGCACAAATTTCACATTATAATAAATGTCAGCAGTGTATTTCTTTTTCACCAACAAAAAATGGTTCATGTTGCACACTTGGCAGTCTGTAAGGTTTATGATTGCAAGTGGTCATCCCATTCTTTGTTATATATTTCACTTGATGAATACTGATCCTCTCTGCATATTCTTCAATTCAATAAACTTTACCAACAGCTGTATACTTTAGGTTATTTTATTTTACTTCAAATGCAACAAGTTTTGGCAATTCATTTTGCCATCTTCAGGCCCCATACACTTTTTGAATCAATGAGCTTATTGTATAGCATCATAAAACTGGATACCGTGATTCCAAATCATTGTGCAACTGATACATACGAAAGCGTGGCACGAAAGCGTTAGTCAGTCGGTGCCACGCTTTCATTTGAATCAGTTGCATAATGATAGGGATTCACAGTATCCAGTTTTATGCTGTTATACGATAAGCTTGTTGATTAAAAAAAAAAGTATGAGGCCTGAAGATGGCAAAATGAATTGCTGAAACTGGTTGCGTTTGAAATAAAATAAAATAACCTAAAGTATACGGCTGTTGGTAAAGCTTATTGAATTGAAAAGTATGAATGAGCCGATGTCTCCTGGCCATAATGGACTGACAGAGACTAACTGCATGTTGTCTTACAGTAAACATTCAGTTTGAAGATCAAAGCTATTTTCTAAATGACCATATATTGGAAATATGAATTCCAGATTCTCGTACTTCTAAATATTTATGGTGACTTATTTATGTGCAAAAGAAGTTGTGATTGTTTTAGCATTTCATTTAATTATATCATAATTTGGATATCCAAAAGTGGAAACTCATTTTCAGGAACGCCCTTCTCCATTAACAATGAAGGATCTTCTGTCCTGTGCAATAGATGTAGCTAAAGGCTGTAAATATATGGAAGACCTCAGATTCATACACCGAGATATTGCAGCAAGAAACTGTCTATTAACAACAAAAGGACCTGGAAGGGTTGTAAAAATAGCAGACTTTGGAATGGCAAGAGATATATACAGGTAATTTTGTCATTTCTTGTGATGTAAAATGTTTTCATCTGTTTGCTCTTCACATTGCAGCATGGTTTTATAGAATGCATGTAGATAACCATGACGTGTTTATAAATTGTGTGAGGTTGTTTGTGCCTTGTATACTTTCAGTTACCATAGTATAAATAAATTTTCATTTTATGTAGTGGTATATTGTGGAAAACACTGTCAGTCCTTCTTCTATTAAAAGTGGGTATTTCTCTCTCCATATTTCCTAAATGAAGGACTATTATTCAATATGTTCTATTCATTCCCATGTTGTTCGCTCAGACTTCTGTAGGAACAAACAAATAAAATCTATTGACTTCCAATTCCTTTTGTTAGTTGACGAACTCCTTATTTTGTGAACACTGAAATCTTGTTTCCAAACACAGTGCTATTACGGCAGACGTAAGTATTGATATTTTGTCAATCTCTTGTGATTATTAATTTACGTGTAGAGAAGAGTCAAATGTTTGCAACAATTGATATGGTAACAGAAGACCATCATAAAATACAAGTAGTGATTAGAAGGAAAGGTAATCACTTGTCATATGGATGAAGTGTTGGGAAGTAGATAGTAAATTCTCTGTCTGTCTCAGATATGGCCTTGATAACAATCAAATTTGGTTTTTGTTATCCTGGTATATACTGCACAATAACGTAAGTCAAGGGTCAACTTTATACAGAGAAGTTTTTTTTTCATGTCTTTGAATTATAGTCATGCTGTATGTTTTGTTCAAATTAATGAATTAGTTATGCTATCATAAAATTGTTCCTTTTCGGTAGGGGAAAACCAGGCAGTGTTGCTAAAACTTAAAAAGGAGTCTGATCATTTTCAGCTATTAAAAGGGGCATGTGTGAACTACTTTGATCTCTAGTAAGTTCTGGATACTCTGAAGACTAATGCTTTATCACTAGGAAGCTGGGAGATATCTAATATCACCTCTTTCATGTGCCAATGCCAGTCTCGTCTTATCGTAACACCAGACCACCTCCCAAAGGAGACAGTACAAAGAGGGGAGAAATATTCTGAAAGTTGATATACATATAAGCACTAATTTATTTGGCATAACTAATCTTTCCAAAAACTGAAGTTATTACAGTATACTTATTTGGCATTTTAAAAATTGTATCATAATTGAGACTACCGTGCTAGGTTGTGAGCTGTCTGTTTCTGGTTCAAATATTATTGAAAACAATGCTCACGCCACTATAGTCAGTAAACAGAGAGTTGTTATGTCTTCATCAGTTTATTCTCTCATTGAAATGTGCCCACACATATTTAGATGAAAGCCCATTTTACCCTTCTGTTTATTTCTCTTTCTGTCCCTCCACTTGTCTTCTTCAACCATCCTAAACACAAGACTCGTAAATGGGTTTTTCATTTCACATTGTATTAGTCTTATTGCAACTGATTTTGGGCCAGTTTTTAAACTTCCTCTATTAAGTTTCTCCATTTGTGGTTAAAGTTCATCTGCAGTAGCAGCAAACAATACTTTTACATTTATATCCATTCTCTTCAAACTGTTGTGAAGTGCATAGCAGAAGATACATCCCATTCTGCCCTGTATTAGAGTTTCTTCCCATTCAAGTTTCATATGGAATGTAGGAAGAGTGGCTGGTTTAGTACCTCTGTGTGTGCTGTAATTAGTGTAATCTAGTCTCCATGGTATCTAGGGATATACACAAGTATTTTGTAAGCCAATTCCTTTGTAGACAGTCTGCATTTTTCTATATCCTACCAATGAACCAAAGTCTGCCACCTTCTTTATTTTCCGATGAGTCTATATGATCATTCTATTTCATATCCCCATGAACTGCTACACCATCTGTTCGTATGAGTTGTCTGATACCAGTACAGATACATTGCTGTTTTACTCATAGGATACTATTTTACTGCATTTTTTTGCATGAAATATTTAAATTTCTCAACATTAAACACAAGTCATGCTTGGATCATTTAGAAACTACATCAATCTCTGTCTGTATTTGTGCTCTTCCTGCCCCCACCCTCTCCACCTCTCCAGTATAGTACTTTGTTATAGGTAACTGCATTATGGACACAAATTCTGTGGTTACTGTTAATAGTGTTTACCAGGTGATTTGTATACAACATGAACAGCAAGGATCCCGACACATTTCTTGCACTACACCTGAACTGACTTCTACATGTGTCAATGACACTCCATCCAAAATGTCATGTCTCATACTTCTTACAAAGAAAGCCTCAACCCAATCAAAGAAATCTGTATACCCTCAGTGATTGTATGTTTGTAAATAAGTATTGATGTGATACTCAGTCAAATGTGTCTTATGGAAGTCAAGAAATAATACATCCACTTGATTACTTTTATCCATGGCCTTCAAGAAACCATGAGTGAAAAGCACATGTTAGATATCACTTTACTGATGTTTTGACAGTCCATGCTGGTGGGTGTGGAAGAAGTTTGAGAAACCTCATTAAGTTTGAGCTCATAATATTGTCTTTGTTTTTACTCTATATAAACAGAGCACAAAAATATTTCCCTGGTCTTACATAAAAGTATAAATCAATGGTGTCAGCTATTTTCATTATTAACAGGAACATTTCCTCCTCTGACTAAGTGATATATTGCTATTGGAATAACTTCTTTAGCACCAAATAAGTAGCAGCAGTATCTGATTAAATTTTTATAATTGGGTAATGCACTTTAAATAATTAACTGTGAAAGTATACATCACATACTCCTAACTACTTGTGCTTTGTTCCTTACTAGGGTACTAGTTGGGGATTAACGGGGCATGCATGTTCCACAACATTTGGGAACACTGCAGTTTTCAACTCCATGTGGATTCAGTGCTGCTCCAGTACCTGCAAATTTACATAACTGTTTTGTAGTGTCTGATGTGAAGTTTATCTTTTACATACAAGTTTGTTAATGTGGTTACAGTTTAACCATAAATGTTGTTGTGCTAAACCACACTACCATTTGTACCATCTGCTGTGGGGTTTCCATATTATTTGTCTGGTCTGTGATAACTTCCTCTGCTGATATGAACTGGGAGATCAAGAGAAGTTTGGGCAGGTCTTTTATTTTGAGTAAGTGATACTGCAAGGTAAGATAAAGAGGCTTGGGCAGATTAGGCTATCAAGAACAGCTACATGAAACGAATCTCCAAATATATTCAAAGAAATGAGAGGAATCAGTTGTAAAGTGAGACTTACTCCTATTTGATTGCAGAATCAGTGAAGGATATGCAGTGCAGTGCATACCTTCTTACCTCCGTCATAACATATTGCAATGTTTCAAGGACAAAATTTCTGTTTGTGTATGATATTAGTCTGGTAATTGTGGTTTTCATGCCAGTGGCCATTGAATTAATAAGTTATAGTTATTGAACAAGAGTTTTATATGAGTGATTAGGGATAAGACAACAGGTCTTGTGTGCAATATAAACCACAACCTAGAATTCCCATCTATAAATTGTGTTCTGGGATAAATTTGTTGTTTATAGATGGAATAGAAAATTGTTCTTCAGCTTTATATTGCATGAAACAGAGTATCCTCCAACAAGCATATTTGGACCCATACATCAAATTTAACTTTGCCAAGTAAAAGCATATCAGTATCTATTTCATGTATAAAGTTCTGTTGTAATGCTTATAATAAATGAGAAAGTTGTGAAACGTCCAACTCTGATGACAGAGTGGACTATTTTCTGTTTGAGGTGCATATAAATTATTGTTGGTTATAGTCTCACAGTAAAAAGAAAAATAGAGCACATATGACTATAACTGAGGTTTATGTTATTCAAAATGGTAAAACGTTTATTTAAGTTGTCACCATTGACAGACTTTGACAAATAATTTACATTTACTGTTTTATTTATTTTTTCATTTGCTTCTGTAAATGATAAGTTATAATGATGATTTCCCTTCAAGTTTTTCAGCTGACACATAAGAGTCTTCTTATCTCCTGCCTGTCTGTAACTTGGTTCTGAGGAATAAGAGAAAGGGGAAGTATCCATTTGGCAGGGTTTGTTTGTTTGTTTTGTTACTGCTAATTTCTTGCAGTCACAGGATATGTGCGTGTGTGTGTGTGTGTGTGTGTGTGTGTGTGTGTGTGTGTGCGTATGTATGTATGTGTGTGGGGGCGCGCACGTGCACATCACCTTAGTTGCAGTTAATTGGTCATCTATTCAACCTGAATAACTCTATCTGAAATAAAAAACGAATTTCAGGACTAGTTCCTTGGAGAAAACTATTGTTTCCATTCTTTCTTCGCCTATTTTATTTTGTTTTTGTTCCGTGAGTGTTTCTGCATTTTCGTATATTATTCTGTTATTTACTGCTGTTACTTTATTATTTTTATCATCAAACTCTGTTAAGTCATAACGTCACTTTCATAAATCTTCTTTATGCATTTCCTTGTTCTCTTCCAAGAATTTGGTTTGTAGTAAAACACGTCTAGCCATTTAATAGGGCATTTGGGGAAAATTGATGAGTGATAGAAAACAAAATCATCTGAACTTTGTCCAAGTCATTGCTATGTTAATGAATACAAGAAAACAGGATGTTAGAGGTGAATAATTTAGTTTTTTATCACTAATAAATGAAAATATTAAAAGCTAAGCAAAAATCATGGAGCTGCATTAAAATGAGACAAAAGTAGTAAGTAATTAATTTAATTAATGTAGTCATTTTATATCAGCATGGTGAATCACAATCATTAGATCCCTGACCCACCAGTTTAATTTACTTATCCTGTTGAAAATGAATACACCTAGATTTCACCTATTTAATTTAACTGCCATCAAGCCTACTGTTATTTCTTGTCTTTTCCCATGAAGAAGAGTAGCATCTAAAAACCGTCTAGCCTACTGTTCTTTTTTCAATTTTCCTAAGGGTATGAGTAGCTTCTAATATGGAAGAACTGCTCAATAGTTGTTTCTACAAGAAGAATAACTGTATAAACTTTGATGTCCCAATAGACCCATCATTTACAAACAACCAATCATTTACAAACATTCGAGACATCATTAGGGATTCTGAAATGCAGTTCATAGCTTTCCTGCAAAACATTACATACATGTATATTAAATAAAGCTCTGTTGTGAATTTAAGCCTTGATTCTTTCTCATTCTTTACTTGTTAGTTGCCATACAAGATTGTAGAATGCTCATAGAGGTAATGAATAGTAAACTCGTTCTACCTGTTTCAACTTCCACTAAAGTTTAATGATAAAAGATTACAAATTAATATCTGTTGAAGAGCCATGGTACAGGTCATAAGCATGTAAGTTGTGTATCCTAAACTATAATGGAAAACAGTTCATCATTCAATTAAGTGACTGTTGAAAATCACTGGAGTGAGGCACACTACACACAGTTAATCCAGTTCTATATTAGTAATTTCAGTGAGTGCAGTCTTTGTGTCCCAAAAATAAGCATTTGTAAAAATTAAGAAAAATAAAAATGTTCCCATGTAAAAAGAGGAAACTAAAACAGCAAAACTGGCTGTCTCTGTTCACACCATACACAGTATTGAGCTAGTTAGTGCCCGAGTTAAGGGAGCTTTCCTGCAGTTTTTGTAAGGTGCAGACCTTCACTAGAATTTCATAAGCTTGCTGCTACACATATGTGAATGTTTCCTGTGACAACCCCTGCAGAAATTAGATGTCCTTATTAATATCTAGATATTGGACAGTACATTGCTGCTTTTATGAATTGCTTCAGTTGAGAACTCATTACTTTTTACTTGGTAAAAAATAACTGTAATTATACATATCCACCTCTTCCTTAAAGCAGCAAGTGTCGATTTTCTGAACCGAGTTTCACACTGTACACCTACTGCTAGTGAAAGGTGGTTCTTAGTATCAGAGTGAGTCTGAGCATCAAGTTGAAATTATAGTGATGAGTATTTTGTTTTTCAACATGGTTCTTCTCCTTTCCAAACTTTCGAAACCAACACCCATGTAATATCCATGAAAGTTGAACTTCTTATTATCTTATTTTAGTTCTCCAATTATTGCAACTTGATTTTTTATCATTTTCAATAGTAAAATTCCCCTTTAATCATATGATTTATTGTTTATTATTTTCTAGCTTTTACTGAATGAAATAATTCTTCTATTTCCAAATACCATTGAATTTTTAGTTTGTATATGTGAGTACAAACATCTGGTTTGAGCAGTAGCTAAGTTCATACTATATCTAAATTTTACAAGACTTTCACTCATTTATTCATCATTAACATCATTATTTTGCATGTTAATTGAAGTGCATGGGGCTGGAGTACTCTGAGATCCTTCTTGACACTCTGTACAGTGTTGGTAGCCCCAACCAGAATGTACTGTGACATAGGAACCTGTGCTGTGGAACTCATCCACCACACACCACACAAGGAGTACCTCAAACAAAATAATAAAAATACAGAGCAAATATTTGAACATCCATGTATAAATAACAACTTTCTGCATTTCTCCTGCCCAATTTCTGTATTATTAAAATTATAATAAAATTAGTTGTACATATGTTTGCTCGTTTATTGGTGATAGGTAGGACAGATAGGTAAATTTCTGTGTTCTGGCACTGACGGGCTAATTGGGTCCAACCAACTGCCATGTCATCTTCCAGAGGCATCATCAGAAGCAACATGGAGGCACATGTGGCCAGCACATCATTCTCCTGATTGTTGTCAGGTTTCTTGATCTACAAACCACTACTAATCATTTGAGTAGATCCTCAGTTGGCCTCATTAGGCATAGGGCACTCCATACCAGTCCTCCCACCAAGGAAAAATCTGTGGCAGTACTGGGAATTGAATTCAGATGCCCCAAATGGCAGTCAGCTGCTATGACCACTTAGCTATGGAGGTGGACCTACAGATGTCAAAGGTACAGAAATTCTTGCATCTAGACTCATAGTGTAGGGGTAGTGTATCTGACTAGCAACCAAAACTTCATGGGTCCTGAGTGGGAACCCAGTTACTGCTTAAATTTTGAATAAAAATCATTGGCAATGGCAGCCAAAGATTTCTTACATTAAAAGTCACCCTCATTCTGCCAACAGCCATGTCAAAGAGGGCAGAGGAGCAGTCAGAGGTTCAGGGCACTCTCTTGCCCTTGGGGTGATAAATTGTACCTAAAAGGTGGAAGAATCAACTATCATTAACAGCATGAGGATATAGAAGGCAATGGAAACCACTGCATTAATGACAAATTGTGTATCCACAAGACATATGGCCTGTGGTTGAAAAAGTGTCATGGTGATCCCTTGATTCTCAAAAGATCTGGATCTCCTAGAGGGGACTGCCAAGGGAGATGTGACTACAAGAAAAAGATAGAATAACCAACAATGAGGTAACATTCTATGAATCAGAATGTGGAGTGTGAAAAAAACTTGAATGTAAGATAGCTACAAAATCTGAACAAAGGCTCAATCTAGTATAGTGGATGCCAGTGAAGTGAAATGGAAAGAAGATAAGTACTTGTGGTCAGATGAATATAAGGTAATATCAACAGCAGCAGAAAATATTATAGTGGGAGTAGGATTAGTTATGAATAGGGAAGAGGGCAGAGAGAGCTACTGTGACAATTTCACTGATAGGCTTACTCTGATCAGATTTGATAGCAAACCAATGCTGACAGTGACACTTCAGGTAGGTATATGTGCCGATGTCACAAACAGAAGATGGAGAGATAAAGTATATGAGGATACTGAATGGGAAACTGAGTATGTAAAGGGAGATGAAATCTAATAATCATGGGGGAGTGGAATGCAGTTGTAGGGGAAGGAATAGAAAAAGATTTACATGAGAATATGATCAAGGCCAGGGGTCTGCAAATATTTTAGCCTAAGGGCCACACTGACTCATCCACTAAGTCCTAGGGGTCAAGAACTGGATATAATCTAAGTTTTCTTGAGACCTGTTACCCTAGGACTGCTCGGAACTCCTTGATACCATCCAGAAGTTTTTCTGAAGCTTACCACTGCTGCCCATCTTTATGAGCAGACACTGAGTGGCACTACAGTCATCATTATGCAGTAAACCACTTTTTGCTTGACCTTGAACTGTGGCCTTATTTAATTTCTTATACATTGCTGCAAATAAATACTCCTTGTGGAGATCATTACACTGAACTTTCACAAAATCTTTTTATTTCTGTGCATCGTTAAAACATCACAGCAAGTGGTTGGATCATAACATGAGAAGCATATGGTATCAGCACTTAATTATATCTTCCCACCGCAACATTCCTCACCACGTGGCAGCAATAGTGGTTCTTTGAAACAGCGAAGCTTCCATCCACAAATCAGGACAGTTTGAGAAAGCACCGCTTGGCAAAACTTGGCATGCCCTTTTCTCACATGATATACTACGAACTATGGATGAAGGGCAAAAGGCAGATTTGACATGGTACCCCATTGCAGGCTGTTAATAAATGTATGAGCATATGGAATAGGTTCCCAGGTATGTGAGTGGCTTTGAAGACTTCTTAAGTAATAGAATCCAGTATTTTGTCCTCGGTGGCAAGTGTTCATCAAAGACCAGGGTATTGTCAGGAGTGGTCCAGGGAAGTGTGATAGGACTGCTGTTGCTCTCTATATACATAAATGATCAGTAAGGTATCATGTTGAGTGACTGTAGGAGGATACAAGATGACTTCACAAAATTTCTAGTTGATGTGATGAATGGTAGCTAGCTCTAAATGTAGAATAATGTAAGTTAATTCATATGAGTGAGTAAAACAAACCTGTAAAGTTTAAATCCATCATTAGTTGTGTTCTGCTTGACACAGTGATGTTTATCTGGGCATAATGTTGTAAAGCAGTATGAAATGGAATGAGAATGTAATCTTTGTAGAAGGGAAGGCAAATGGTCAGCTTTGGTTTATTGGGAGAATTTTGGAAAAAGGGTGGTTCATCTGTAAAGTAGACTGCATGTAGAACACTAATGCGACCTATTATTGAGTATTGCTGAAGTTTTTGTGTTCCACATCAGACCTGATTAAAAGAAGACATCAAAGCAATTCAGAGTCAGGCTGCTAGATTTGTTACCTGCATGTTTGAACAGCATGCTTGTATTACAGAGATGCTTCAGGAACTCAAATGGGAATCACTGGATGGAAGATGACATTCTTTCTGAGAAATGTTAGTGAGAAAATTTAGAGAAATGGCATTTGAAGCTGACTGCAAAATGATTCTACTGCTGCCAACATACATTTCACCTAAAGACCTGAAAGATAGATTGGTGCTCATATGGAGGCTTACAGACAGCTGTTTCTCCCTCTCTCTCTTTGCAAACAGAATAGAAAAGGAAATGATTAGTAGTGGTACAGGGTACCATCCACCTCACACTCTATGGTGGCTTGCAGAGTATATATGTAGATGTAGATCTTGTTCCATGCAGTCACCATTGGCATGGTGCAAAAAAAGTTTGACAGACTATAGTTCATCATACTGTAGAATTATGCACAAATTTTCATTTCACGACTAGCTGCACTTAACGGAATGTTATGACTACTTCAAACAATGCTAAAAGTATAACATTGAAACCACAGTTTTTTAGGAAAGATGCAATGTATTTAAATGAATATTTACCTTAGAGGTAAATCCAATGAATTTTTGTACTCAGAACCATTGCTTTTCATATTATTAATTGGCATCAATTTGATACACAATTACATCCCTTTTGTGTGTATTTCAGTAAATATGGAAAAGAAATGGAAGCTAGATAGTGAGTGCAGAAATTTTAAAGAACAATGAGGACATCAGTAGTTTGCAATTGGGTCGAGTAATAATACGATGTGAATAATTTGAAATGAAACAATATCAGTTCTCAAAGAAAACAATATAAAACATCATTTAGAGACCAAAACATTCTAAGAATTATTCCAAATTTACCAGAAGCCAACAGTTACAACATGGAAAACCATTTCCTGATGGCAAATTGATAAATGATGGTACGATTGCAGCAGTTGAAGAAGTGTGTCCAGAAAAAGCTAATTTATTTCAAAACATTAGGTTGTCAGCAAACACTGTAGCTTGAAGAGTAAATGATATTGCTGAAATATATTGACTGAATTTCTGAGAAGACTTGACACTTAGAGTGGTTATCTTTGGCTCTGTATGAGTCAGCAGGTGTTTTGCAAACTGCACAGGTACAGGTGTTGTACACTGAGGTGACAAAAGTCATGGGACAGTGATATGCGTATATACAGATTATGGTAGTATCACATATACAAGGCTAAAAAGGCAGTTCATTAGTGGAGCTGTCATTTGTACTCAGGTGATTATGGCTCCCTGGCAGTACTTACCAGACTTTGAATGCGGAACTAGCCACATGGGCCATTCCACTTTGGAAATTTATTAAGGAATTCAGTAATTTGAGATCAACAGTATCTAGAGTGTGTCAAAATTACCAAGTTTCAGGCATTATCTCTCACCATGGACAATGCAATGGGTGATGGCTGTTACTTAGTGACTGAGAGCAGTGATGTTTGTGTAGGGTCATCAGTGCTAATAGACAAGCAACACTGCATGAAATAACCACAGAAATTGATGTGGGATCTGCAATGAAAGTATCCATGAGGAGAGTGTGGTAAAATTTGGCATTAATGGGCTAACACAACCGAGGTGAGTGCCTTTGCTAACAGCATGACGCCTCCTGCAACACCTCTTCTGGTCTCATGATCATATTGGGTGGATCCTGGACACCTGCTCAGGTGAGTGCCAATTTCATCTGGTGACAACTGATGGTGGGCTTCGAGTGTGATGCAGACTCCATAAAGTCATGGACCCAAGTTGTCACTAAGGCAGTGTGCAAGCTTGTAGTGGCTCCATAAAGTTGTGAGCTGTGTTTACAAGGAATGAACTGGACCCTTTGGTCCATCTGAACTGATCATTGATTGGAAGTGGCTACATTTGGCTGCTTGGAGACTATTTGCAGCCATTCATGGACTTCGTGTTCCCAAACAACGATCAAATTTTTATGTGTGGCAATGCACCATGTCATCAGGCCGCAGTTGTTCATTATTGGGTTGAAGAACATTCTGGACAATTCAATCGAATGATTTTTCCACCTAGATTACTCAACATGATTCCCTTTGAACATTTATCGGACGTAATGGAGAGGTCAGTTGGGGCACAAAATCTGCACCAGCAACATTTTCCCAATTACGAATAGCTATAGAGGCAGCATGGCTCAGCATTTCTGCACAGGACTTCCAATGATTTGCTGAGTCCATGCCATGTATAGTAATTGCACTGTGCCAGGCAACAGGAGATCTAACATAAAATTAGGAGAAATCCAAGGACTTTTTGTCACCTCAGAGTGTGTGTGTGTGTGTGTGTGTGTGTGTGTGTGTGTTGTGTGTACAGTAAAGTTTCAGGAAATCTCATATAATGAATTGCATTAAAATATTCAGTTACATTATTTATGTCAGTTGACATGTGTCTTAATTGGTCAAAAAAAAAAAAAAAAAAAAAAATACCGATTCTTGAACATATTTTGTGTGATTTATTTGCAGTGTAAATTTTATGCTGTACAGTCTTTCTTCACTTAATGAGCATAACTGATTACTGGATCTTACTTATAATTAACATTTATTAAGTGAAACAATTTTTTCTATAGGGATCCATGTAGAATAGGCCAATGCATCCCATTCCCAAAAAAATGGGTACTCAAAACAGATTTATAGATCACCAAAGTTAAGCACTGTTGGGCTGGTACTTGGATGGGTGACCATCTGGTGTGCCCAGCGCTGTTGGCAAGCGGGGTGCATTCAGCCCTTGTGTGGCAAACTTAGGAGCTACTTGATTGAGAAGTAGTGGCTTCGGTCTCGTAAACTGACATATGGCCGGGAGAGCAGTCTGCTGACCTCATGCCCCTCCATCCAGTGATGCCTGTGGGTTGAGGATGACACGGCGGCCGGTCGGTACCGTTGGGCCTTCATGGCCTGTTCGGGCGAAGTTTTTAGTTTTTTATGTCCTATTATAGAAGAAAGTTATCTGAAGATATTTGTTTATGGCTGTGCTTTAAAATTTGTCAGAAAAGGGAAAAAAGCCGTAACATTAATTAAACTTTTAGCTTGCTTACCTACTGCCCTATGGGCATCTTTAAGGTATTTGTGTTGGTTAACAATAACAAATTAGACTTGGAATTTATAAATAGGTACTACAAGGGAAAGAGTTGTGATGTGCCAGCAAAGAACAGATCTTGCAACATTGCTACAGAGGATTTGCAATATGATTGTGGATGCCTGAGCAGTAGTGCAACTGACAACATTTGCGCGATCAGTACAGCTTACTGAATACAGCATTGTCAGAGCTTCTGTTTTATAGAGCAGTAGTGTGTAGGAGAATGTGTGACCTAGTGTTCATTTACATTAGTGGTTTGTGAACTGGTTATGAAAGACTCAAAAAAATAACACTAAATAGACCCTTCGTGTGAAACATCATCCATTAAGTGAATCCGTTTCTTGGTTCCTTGTATTTTCTTTTTTTTTTTTTTTTTTCTCTCTCTCATTGTGTGAATCACTCATTATGGGAAATGCAGAGTAAGCAAAGTTTGACTGTAGTAAAAAAGAATGGTGGCAGGCAGATACCCTGCACCTCTGACCTGTTACCTTGGGCCAGACTGATGGTGTTTGTCAGCAGTGTTGGCCCATGGGCTGTAGTTTGGAGATACCTGACCTAGGCAGTAAGAAAGAGAGTGGAGGAAGGCCAACTGAATTCTGCAATAAATTTCAGTTAATAACAGCTATAATCCGTTCATCATAAGAATAAATCTGATCTAAACAAACACAAACACGATGATTGGTCAGAAGCTGTAGCACAAGTACACTGGTGTTGTAACACTCTTGGAAGTAGGTCCTGCTTATGTATTAGATATCTTATTACTAAGTTACATTAAATGAAACTTCAAGATATTCAAATGTATTAACAGTGACCAATGTTTTTCTCAATCATGATTTAGCTATGTAGTTTTAATTTCAGAAATCGTGTACAGTCACAGCCTCTGCACTGTTGTGCTCTGATTGTCACGCTGTTATTGCGCAGTATAAAAATGGCTGGGGTTGCCTTCTGTTCCATAGTGAAACACGAGTGTGGAACATGGTTAAAAAGTGCTGAGAAATAAGCTGTTCTTAATATTTTTCATAGATTTAAGGAGATAATCGATTTTGATGTTTTCCCAGTGTTGTATATAACGTAGTTGATAAACAAACTAGCATGGAATGTGTAACACAGTTGGTAGTGATTATTCATGTGTTGGTTCAAATTTCCCACTTTTTTTTTCCATTCAATTTGAAATGCCTACACCTCGTAATAATAAAACTCATCATAATTTTTTATAAATAATGCATGTCTTCTTGTTTCTAACTACATGTTGGACATGAAATTCCTGTTTCCATTTCAAATACAAATTCTTAATTATCGATTTTTTATGAAAGACTGTTCATAAAAGTTATTTAAATTAAGGAAACATAACAATTTAATTTTTAAGGCAAAAATAAACAACTACATCCTCTTTATTTGGACTTGTCCATTGTTTTATACCACAGAGGTAGATAAGTATTGTAGAAACATGAAAAACAATCATTTTCACAGTATCGAGCACACCATACAAATGCTGGATTTTTACATTTGCTTCTGTACCATTACAATATGAACCCAATAGAACTGATCTGGAGCCAAGCTGTGGAATTTGGCCCGAGAAGTAACAAGACTGTTATGCAGATATACTGGAACTAACACATGCAGCTTTATCACACATCACTGCCAAATGCTGGCAGGATATAGAGCAGCTCATAATAAAAGAAGAAGAGAAAATGCTGCTCCTGGTTGGCTTCATGGATTCTGTTGTTGGTAGGCTCATTATCAATGTAGCAGGTGACACTTCCAGAACTAAAATGTATCTCTCGGATTTGGATAAGGAAGGAGCTAAGAGATTACCAGATGACTGACTGTAAGTAATAACTTCAGTGGCTTCAATATTTAACTATACGGTGAAATCCTTCAATACTCTCTTAATGTTGCACACAGCTTATTCAGAAAAATTACCCAGCAGTTAAGTCAGGAATTTTCATCATTCTTCCTTTTAATTACAATTGTACATTAGCTAAAAATGATTACATGTTATGGTTTTTGTATAGTCATCTAAGGAGCATATCATGGGATATTTGCAGTGTATTATTTCATTCTGCTTAAAAATTAAATGACATTCGAAGCTGTGCTGCTCCTCTGCTGCTCATTTCTTTTACGTGTGAGCTGCAGCTGGCCACATTACTGCAGGCTAGCTGTACCAGCTGACTGTGCAATGCTGTCCAGGTTAAATGTGGTGGTAAAGCTGTTGTCGCTAAGTCAATGTGCATGTAACGCACAGCACAAAACGTACCCTTATTATCGTACATGACAGTTTGGCTGTAGTCCCGCATGACATGGAAATCCATTGAGGTTCCAGCAAACACAGAAGAATACATGGTGCAATGTTTACATCAGGTTGATTCTTATGCTGAATGAATTACAGTACTCTGGTCAAGAATCACAAGAGGGGGGGTTATACTTGGAAAATACCCGGAGACATGGAAAGACTCCAACAGCAGTTCATCATCGTCTGACAGAGATTGCCAAATCAGACTTTGGATGGTAAGGCATACATAGGAGCAGCATATGTAGCCTCAAATCATAATTTAGTAATGATGAAGAGAAGACTGAAGTTTAAGAGAATCATACGAAGAATCAGTGTGGCAGGAAGTGAGATCCTGAAGTACTGAGGGATGATGAGATGCATTTGAAGTTTTCTAAGGGTGTGGCTACTGTGATAAGGAATATCACAGTAGCCAGTTCAGTTGAAGAGGAGTGGGCATATCTAAAAAAGAGAAATCATACATTACTGGCCATTAAAATTGCCACACCAAGAAGAAATGCAGATGATAAACGGGTATTCATTGGACAAATATATTATACTAGAACTGACATGTGATTACATCTTCACGCAATTTGGGTGCATAGATCCTGAAAAAATGGTTCCCAGAACAACCACCTCTGGCTGTAATAATGGCGTTGATACGCCTGGGCATTGAGTCAAACAGAACTTGGATGGTGTGTACAGGTACAGCTGCCCATGCAGCTTCAACATGATACCACAGTTCATCAAGAGTAGTGGCTGGCATATTGTGACGAGCCAGTTGCTCGGCCACCATTGACCAAACGTTTTCAGTTGGTGAGAGATCTGGAGAATGTGCTGGCCAGGGCAGCAGTCGAACATTTTCTGTATCCAGAAAGGCCCGTACAGGACCTGCAACATGTGGCCGTGCATTATCCAGCTGAAATGTAGGGTTTTGCAGGGATCGAACGAAGGGTAGAGCCATGGGTTGTAACACATCTGAAATGTAACGTTCACTGTTCAAAGTGTGTCAATGCGAACAAGAGGTGACCGAGACGTATAAACAATGGCACCTCATACCATCACAAAGGGTGATATACGCTTCCAATGTGTGTTCACCGCGATGTTGCCAAACACCGATGCGACCATCATGACGCTGTAAAGAGAACCTGGATTCATCCGAAAAAATGACGTTTTGCCATTCATGCACCCAGGTTCCTCATTGAGTACACCATTGCAGGTGCTCCTGTCTGTGATGCAGCATCAAGGGTAACCGCAGCCATGGTCTCCAAGCTGATTGTCCATCCTGCTGCAAATGTCATCGAACTGTTCGTGCAGATGGTTCTTGTCTTGCAAACGTCCCAATCTGTTGACTCAGGGATTGAGGCGTGTCTGCATGATCCATTACAGCCAAGCAGATAAGATGCCTGTCATCTTGACTGCTAGTGATACAAGACCTTTGGGATCCAGCACAGCATTCTGTATTACCCTCCTGAACCCACCAATTCCATATTCTGCTAACAGTCATTGGATCTCGACCAAAACAAGCAGAAATGTCCTGATACGATAAACCGCAATTGCAATAGACTACAATCCGACCTTTATCAAAGTCAGAAATGTGATGGTACACATTTCTCCTCCTTACACGAGGCATCACAACAACGTTTCACCAGACAACACTGGTCAACTGCTGTTTGTGTATGAGAAATCAGTTGGAAACTTTCCTCATGTCAGCACATTGTAGGTGTCACCACCGGCGCCAATCTTGTGTGAATGCTCTGAAAAGCTAATCATTTGCATATCACAGCATCTTCTTCCTGTTGGTTAAATTTCACATTTGTAGCATGTCATCTTCGTGGTGTAGCAGTTTTAAGGGCCAGTTGTGTAGATGTTGGACAGTCAAACATACTTGTAGATACAAGGAAAGTAACTGCGAAGAAACCTTGGGTGGCAGAAGAAATGAAAGGAGGCAGTACAAAAATACTCAAGGAAAGACAGGAAAACAGCAATATTCCTACTTTGATGTGCAGAGCAGCCGAGGCGAAATCGCTACAGGAAAAATATGATGAAATCGAAAAAGAAATGGTAGTTTGAGGGACTGACAAGCCATATAGACAATTCAAAAACAACCTTTGGTGAAGGGTGCTAATGTTAAGAGTGCAGTTGTAATTCCACTGTTAAACCACAGAGGAAAGAGCAGATAGGTGGAAAGAGTACATTGAAGGTTTCTGTGAGGGGAAGGACTTGTCTGATGACAGAATAAGAAACTAGAATTCCATCAGAATTTCTTAAATCAGTGGGGAAAATGGCAACCAAACAGCTATTCAGGTTTCTGGTAGAATCTATGAGACTGTCGACTTGCCACCAGACTTTGAAAAAAATATCGTCTTCACAATTCTGAAGATAGCAAGGGCAGATAGATGCAAAAACTGTTGCATAGTCAGCTTAACATCTCTTACATCCAAGCTGCTGACTAATATAAGATACTGAAGAATGAAAAAGGAACTTAGGTACCTGTTAGATGATGATCAGTTTGGCTTTAGGGAAGGCAAAGGCATCAGAGAGGCAGTTTTGACTTTGTGATTGATAATGGAAGCAAGACTGAACAAAAATTAAAATAAACTCATAGGATTTCTCTGTCCAGAAAAAGTATTCAACAGTGTGCTATGGTTCAAGATTTTCAAAATTCTGAGAGAAAAAGGAGTAAGCTATAGGGAAAGGCAGGTGATATACAATCTGTACAAGAACCAAGAGGGAACAATAAGATTGGAAAAGCAAGAACAAAGTGCTCATTTGAAAAGGGTATGAGACAGGGATGTAAATTTTCTCCCCTCCAGGGATGTAAATTTTCTCCCCTCCTGTTCAAGCTATATGTGAAAGAAGCAATGATGGAAATAAAATGAAAGTTAAGAGTGGGATTAAAATTCAGGTTTAAAGGATATGAATGATAAGATTCACTTTGCTATCCTCAGTCGAAGGGAAGAAGAATTACAGGATCTGTTGGATGGAATGAATAGTCTTAGAGTACAGAATGTGGATTGAATGTAAGCCAAAAAAAGCCGGGGGGGGGGGGGGGGGGGCAAGCAATGGGGACAGTGAGAAAGTTAACATAAAACTTGGTAGTCACCACGAAGTAGAATAACTTATGACAGAAGAAGCAAGGAAGACTTAAGAAGCAGGCTAGCACAGACAAAGGGGACATTCCATTCCTAGCCAAGAGGAGTCTACTGGTATCAAACATAGGTCTTAATTTGAGAAATAATGTTGTGAGAACATACATTTAGAGCACAGCATTGCATGGTGGTGAATCATGGACAGTGGGAACAGTGCCCGAGATGTGGTGCCACAGAATAATTTTGAAAATCAGGTGGATTGATGAGATAAGGAGTAAGGTTCTCTGCAGAATTGGTGAAGAAAGGAACATTGGAAACACTGAATGACTGACATGAAGAACAGACAGGATGATAAGACATGCATTAAACCATGGTACTAGAGGGAACTGTAGAGTGAGACAGAGATTGGAATACATCCAACAATTAATTTAGGAAGTAGCACACAAGTGCTACTCTGAAATGAAAAGGTCAATGCGGAGCGGCGGTCCACAACAAACCGATCAGAAGACTGATGGCAAAATAATGCATGTGAGAAAATTTCAAAACTTAATTGTGCCAGCAACAATTGATGCTGTGCAGTGTCTCAGCACTGAAGCAGAAAGCATGGCACAAAACTCTGGAAACACTGAGGGCCCTGGTCTGTTACTTGTAGAAGCTACTGTGAGTAGTAAAATGGGTCAGGGGAATATATAAGGAGTAAAATTTCATTGATTAATAATAAATACAAATAAGAAATGAATTGTGCCACAAATATCACTTTCATCCATACAATTAGGAAAACCCTGTAAATGTTGTGGTTTTCTAGTCTTCTTCGTAGTCTTGCATTGATTTTTTTCTAAACTGGTAACTGCTTATGTATTTCTTGGTGTGCCATTCCACCTATTGTGGATATTTTTCTCTACAATATTCCACACAGAAGAGAAACCAAATCAGTGCTGGCAGATCATACACAGGCTCATAATGGCCACCTATTAAGCAGAGGACAAAGAAAAAAATAGTATTTAAAAAGGTAATAAAGTTTTACAGTAAAAGAGCACTGAAAAACATATTGTCCTGTGGGAAACAGTGTTAAAAAGTTTCCAGTTTAACTGGAACCCAAGATGTTATAACTGTCATCAGTGATTATTGATATATCATCAGTGATTATTGATAAGCATACTATTTTAATTTTGCAGAAAATGAAAATGATTTTTCTTTTTAATGTCTTTCAACTGCAGTAAGACCAAATTATTATTCATCATGTATGAATAATAGATGTCATGAAAACATAACTACGAACTGGGAGTCATTAAACAGTCTCTTATAACTAAATGTAAAGCTTGAGCTTTCATTTGAAAAGAAGATTTGTTTGGTATCCCCGCTAGTGGGCATTGAAATGGACGCAGATGAACTGATGTGGGTGTTGCAGCAGATTAGAGTGGCAAGCTGTCAGAAAGCAGGCAGAACCACTAACCTAAGTGTTTACTTGCCAACAGAGGTGGTCCAGACCCACCAATTCTTAAACATCAACCAACTTGGACCTGGCCTTCACATTGCACCTGGTTCCACGTGATAGTTGTTCAGTCATTCATGCTGGTAGTGTTTTGTGCCTTTCTCCATGCCTGTCTCTACTTGATTCTCCCGGGACTCTCTGTTCCCTGTGGAATGAGCCTGATGTCGAGTTCGTCTTCGTCTTCCAGGATTCAGCTCCCTGGCTTCCACATCCGAGCCACCACTGGCTAAATTAATTACAATTGTGCTAAGAGGAAAGTTTTGTGGCATTGAGATGCCCTTGCAGATACATTAGTGGTGGAATAGGCTTTCTTACAGATATGATGGTTTTATTTATATTTTTCTTAGTGTTCATTTTTGGCCACCATGGACCCAGCATTTTTGCAGTGCTGGCAGGAGCAGTTGTACCTTATAATCTTACCCTCCCACATATCACCATTAATTTTTTCTTAGTCTCTTCATTATTTTCGAAAGCTTCAAGAGGCGTAAGATACACAAAAGAAAAACTTTTTACTTATCTTCTTCATTTTTTCTTCTTTTTTGTTGGCTCCAAGTCTTGCATCTAGGTGTACATTCTTGCAGCTGAAATTTTGATTTAACGTTGTGGGTTCCTGACCACTAAATAACTGATGAAGATTTGCCTGTATACTACTTGAATTATATTCTTTGTCTCATTATTAAATATCACACTGTTTATACAATTTCCACTTAATATTCCAGATTACATTGTTAGTGTCAATCACGTAAATACACCTGTCTCCATCAAAGGCATGCCCACTACTATTATCATTCTGTGGTACTCACAATATTCCAAAGAGTTGAATTGAAGAGTTTACAGAACAAAAGAATTTACGAACTTTCTTGACAGAAGAAGAATCTTCAAGTTATATCATCACTTTATAAATGAGTCCAGAAATAAATATAATGATTCACATTAGATTGTGCAATTAATAATATGAATTTTAAATATGCCATAAATTTCATAATTTCAAATGTTTCTAAAAGACGAGTAATTTTAACTGTACATATAGAGTACTAACAAATTAATTTCTTTTTACACATTTGAACCTGAAATATAATATATCATATACAAAATCATGAAATTCTTTCAGTGAAACAGCCGAGAATGTGTTCACCTATACGAAATTTGGGATTAATTCTGGTATCAGCTACTTCTATATTAAAAAAAGATTATCTTAGAAAAAGGTGTCCCATTACAACCTCCAGCAACAAAAGCTGCAGCATGAGCAGATGTAGAAGCTGCTCAAAAAGAATTCAGAATTGCTATGCTCTCATGCCACACTGGTGGCTGGCCAGGCACTTGCAGAGAAGCTGTCTTTCCCAGTGCCCCCAACACCATTTGCCAGTTTCGGCGAGTCTACAGAAAGGTGGGGCTATACCCTGTGCCTGTTATTGGTGCACTGCTAGGTAAGGTGTATTGTTGATCCTGGTGATAATGTCACCTTGTTATTATCCAGCAGTGCAGGTTTGTATGAAATTGTGCCCTCCACTGACTCCATGAAACTTAACTTTGAGTAACTCTGTAAGATGCTCACTCAATATTTTGGAAATCAAACTCATGTGGTGGAAACATGGTTTCAGTTTAATCGGTACCACAAGCACAAAGGGCAGTTGTATGCAATCTAGATCACCAACCTGCAAAGTCTCTCATGCAAGTTTCGGTTTGAGTGTCCCCAATATGCTAACTCATATGGGGACTAGCTAATTAGAGATGTAATTGTCCAATTAATACCTGATACCATAATTCAAACTATGGCATTCCCCTTGTTCAATCCTGTAGTCGAAGTTGTCCAGGACTGAATAACGTGAACTGAAATTAAGTAGGAGAGTTGTGGTACACAATTGCATTTTTTGGCCACTTGGACTCACTCTCCTTCCGTACCTGTTTCTGTTTAATGAACAGGTTGGGGGTCCTGCCCCAGAGCCCATGTGTTGCAAATTGGACAGGACTGCCTGTACACAGATGCCTTTCATGGGCTGTGCTGAAACCTAGGCCATTTTGCTTCAGTTCAAGGCAGTCGGCAATCTACAGTATGGTTGTTGGAGACCCAGTGTTTTCCGTGGACTGAGAAGCTGTCTCCAATGCCTCTCGAGTAATGTCCCAGCATATTCTGCTAACGTTGTTCATGATATGAGTAACCTGATTGTTGATGAAATCTGTTTAGTGTTGTAATGAAGATATGGGCTCTTTACTATGATTGTATGGCCAGCTACCTCAGAATACCTGGGATTGGGCAGAAAATTTCAAGGCCCATGTCTCTTTTAACCCACCAGCAATTCCTAAAGTTTGTCATCCGCATACCATTCCCTTTGTCAAATGCTGCACAGTCAACTGCCAAGTCCAAACTGCAGCATTGGCAGTAAATAGGTGTCAATTCTCCTATTTCATCTAGACAATGGAGCATCCATGTGGTAATGACTGAGAAAACAAATAGTGCTGTGTGCTTTTGCGAAGATTTTAAACAATCAGTCAGCACACAATGTGTCACAGATTCATATCCCATTCCACATCCAGAGGAGTTGATGATGTCCCTCAAACAGTGCTTGTGTTTCACTCCCTGTTTGGCTTCTTTTATGCTTGGTAAACAATTAATCCAGACCACCAACACTTCTCATTATGGCATAAGTCCTTTCCTGTCACATCAAAACCCTGGTGGCAGCAAGCAGTGCATCACTTACATGTTAAAGACACTTTCAACCCTGCATCATAACTACATAACTATTTACAGCTGGAAAAGGATGTTCTGGCTGTCACTTTTGGTATTAAAAAGTTTTTTTTTTTTTTTTTTTTGTTGTTCAGTCCTCATTTGAAGCTATTTGATAGGACTCTCCACCTATTGCAGATGTGGGTTCTCTTTCTCAATAATTATTGCTATGACATTTGTTACCAGTCCATTCGCCAGCATTCTAACACAGATGCATTATTGCAGTAGCTGGCAGGGCCAAACTGGATTTCCATCAACAAGAGGCTCTACTTTTTGCAGTAAACATTGCTAGATTTTCCTTTGATTGTATTGGAGGTCAAAATTGCCACAATTGCTGACTCACTGTTCCAGATAATAGTATCCATAGCCCATAAGGGATGCCCAAAACACGCTCCTTCAGGAATGGATTCAGTGCAGCATGATGTGACATACTATGTGACTGCCTCATTGTTATTAATGGGGTTCTTATTCTTGCAACGGAGGAGCAAAGCTGTCGAGTGGTCATGGCATTGCACCTCACGTACTACAGTTGCTGCTTGTGATGCACTGCTGACTGTTTCTACTGGCCAGTGATCAAACACAACGTTGAACATACTGTGCGGTCTTGACCAGTGCTCAGAATCAGCCTGTGACCCATGTCGATCCCAGAGCACCCTAGGGGCACAGTGCACATCAGTTTTGTGGGCTCTTTCTCAGGAAGAATTTTCTGTATGTTGCAAAACTACCCTCCACAGTGTTGAGAGTACTACTCACACATTGTCAGTTGTTTTTGCTATCAGTAATTCACCTGGCTTCTAGCTCAGAGGTGGAGTGCTTCATGTGAATGTTCAAGATCAAATCAAGAAGTCTGTCTCTGCCTCCTATCATGATGAATTGTGTCAATAGTGTTAACTATATGATGAACTTTGTGTTGTCCTCCCACATTATTTCAGTTATAATGTCCTATGCATTGTCATGCTCCACAAACTGGTTGATGCACTGTCATGTAATTTGACATGATCTGTGACACCAAGATTCTCCACTTACTATGCAAACCATACAGAGTTCATTATTATTATTTCTGTTGTAAGTGTACTGCAGTTTAAGAGAGTATTAAACTAGAGTTTCCAGTATGCCTAGGAGAAAAAAAAAAGATTATTGTGGAAAAGGACCAACCAAATAAACATATTGTAAATGCTTTACAGTACTTCCATGTGCTTATTCCAGATGTTTTGTTAAGAGGAGTAACAGGTGTCAAACCAGTGATGACACTTAGTCAGTTAAAGTAAAAAGCATCTCATGTAACACTCTTAAACTGCAGTACACTTAAGACCAAAAAATATAAATAATAATTGACAGATATTGATAACAGCTGCTGTGGAATATGGCCATCCAAACAAACATATCACACAGAATTTGTGTCTGAAAATGATTAGATATGAAATAGCTGCATTAAGTGTTTAAGATTAACAGAGGTAATCCCAAAACAGATTGTGGATATATCAATGGTCTCTGTATGTTAATAAGAAGTCTTTAAAAACATTTCAATTTCTACTTTAAAAAATGTCTCTGACAGCACTTGCACGTGTGAACAAGCAAACAAAAATTTGAACATTTCTAATATGTTAAAACTATGTGTCAGACTGGGACTGAGATCCTTGCCTTATAGTCAATGCCCCACCAGTACTATGCTGCCATCTCTGATATTTGTTAACTTACCTTGGGTTGATTCAAAATTTCAGTTCATGTCTTATTTCTTTTATATTCATGACGATCAGAAGTTTTCATGTTTACATAATCAGTAGAGGTGCATACCACAATTAATTTAATGAAAGTGCAAAAATTTCTGGAGAAGTTTTGCCTTTTACTTTTACTTTATCGCATACAGTCACTGACAATAAAATTTATGAAGAATTTGTCTTCTTGTACATAAATTTAAACATGAAAAACCTCTAGTTGAACTTTTAACAGTTATGGAAAGGATAGATTGCTACTGACTGTGAAGCCCATCTGTGGCTCAGTGTGTCATTTTTATAGTGATTAGTGTTATGTTCTTTCCATAATTGGTGATATTCCAATCTGGAGTTTCCTACTAGAACCTTTCAAATACAAATACATAGCATTTTATTTCAGAACAATGTAGCTCAATACAGCACCTTCTTGGTTCACTCTACAACATAGAGAGCAGTCTTGCATCATATTGATCCCTTTCTAAATGTACATTCAGGAACCTATAGTGGTTTTCTAAAACTTGCTTTTTCACAAGTAGCCGGTTCAGTGACCACTTTTGAGAACAGGAAGCTTACTTGGGAAAAAATGTATTGCAGTATCTTTCTCTTCACAATCATAAAATATATTTTGCATATTAGCAAAATACTGGACAATAATTTATAATAATGATGAAAAATTGTATTTTCATTATGATTTTTACGTATTTCTCAATGGAGCTAATTTATATGTCTCTATCCCTTCCTTACAAACTCCTCCAGCGACACAAGAAAAAAATTAACAATAATTAAACAATCAACTGCATCCATGCAGCACTTTGAAGCTCATCCTCTCAACATCTTTGGCTTGAGCAAAAGTGGCCATGGATGATCCCTAGTTGGCTATCAGTTTTACAGTACAGATAATATATGGCCAAATGTGACATTATATAAATATCTGTGTCAATAATTTTGCAACACTAAAAAGTCTTGACATACTGGACCTGCTGGTCATGGGTGGATATGTTCCACAACATCAAATTGTTCCTGACACACATTCATTGTCACACCCCATGTACACATTTACCTTCGCATCTTGTGTGACAATAGCTTTAGGATGTCACGTATTGAGGAGAGGACCTACCAAGTCATGTCTGACATTGATTGGGTTCTGATTTAACCATTTATGTTATTTATGGAGGGCAGGGTCATATCAGGCAGTAATCAAAGGTGCAGAGGTGGCTATATCCAGTGTCCTGTTACCTGTGCTGCCATAAGAGAATTATGCATATTATTAAGAAATAGTTGAGTGGTAAGCAGAGCAACAATCATATCTAACTAGTGAAAATTGTGTACCAGACCAGGATTCTTACCATGATCCTACCTATCCACAGACGATATGTTACCAGTTTTACTATCTGTAAGTGCCTCATCAACCACTTGGAGTTTCAGCCTGCCATTTTCTTGCCTCCCTGTCAAATTACATAGTACATCCCTCACTACGCTGAAAAAACATATACAGCAGAGAATTCAATTTAACTAAGTCTCAGAACACTTTGGGTTGACAGTTCTCTGCTTTTTTTAGCTGAGTATACACTTCAGTGGACATTTAGAAAAAATAAAATTGAGTGTTGAACTACGGTTAAAACCCAGATCTCAGTATTTCATGGCCAGTGCACTAGCAATGGTTGGCTAACATTGCCACTTAATGTCTTACACCTGTCAGAGGTATAACATTTAGACATCAGTTTATGAATATTGAACATCTTAGACTATTAGCATTATCTACACCATCAGTTACAAAATGTACTGTGGTGAAGACTTGTAAACAATACAGCAATATCCAGATGTAAGCCAAGTTTTGTGACCAATTTACTAACTTTTGCTACAGTAATCTAATGGCATTTAGAGAAAGTTTGTATCTGTCATTTTGTCCTTGGTGGCTCAGTCAGATAGAGCATCTGCCATGTAAGCTAGTTCTTTCAATTTGACATCAGTTATTGATTTCTCTGCTCGGGTGGGACTGGAAAGCAGCACACTGATAGATAACATTTTCATAGACCAAGATAAATTTAACCAAATAAAAACTTTTCCTGTTAAGAATGGTCTGTCTGATCATGATGCGCAGCTAAAGTGCGCGTCATATATCTTGGTGGCCGAGTTTAGGTTCGTTCTGCGCATCTGACGTCACAAAACACAGTCAGCCAATGAACAGAGAACGACGTTGCCAGATCTCGACTGCAGTGCAGAGCACAGACGAGTGTCTTCAGTTTTAGAAACGTTCAGTCATAAATAAAGTAATAGAACAAAAGCAATGTCTTGATAGCAGACTTTCTTTCATAGAAAGTTTGGAAAAAGCATTCTTTATACCAGTTGCTTCATATTCTATTAATTAATTAAACCAAACAAGCAATAAGACTCCTAATTCAGGCGATAGCAAGGAAAGGTGTTTGTTTCAATCTCACAAACTGCTTTTTCGCAATAAAGAACAGCGGTAATTGTTTATTTCCTTCGACGAAACGTGAGTAATTCATAGTCATACCAACAATGGTTATAAGTAGTTGCGTGAGGTGTTAGAGTCCTTACGGAGTTACACTGCTCGATGAGCTGAGGTAGCGGAATGGTTAAGGTGTTGGGCTTCCAAGTGAAAGGTTATGAGTTCAAACCTTGTGCGGTGTTTAATATTTTCTTTATTTAAGAACAATATTGCAGTGCCTTACTTCATGAATTTTATTCGTTTGAATGAAATTTCTAGTGCTTTGACTCTTCACTAACTTTTTTGCTGCTGCAGACACGTGCTCCTCGCATTCCGCGCTGTGCGCGATTTTGTCATCACTGCACTTCTCGCCTGTGCAGACACATGGTGTTCCCACTGCTTTGCCACACTTATCATTCGATTTCACAAAAACTATTTGGCCAAAAAATTTGATTTTTACACGTCTTCTTGACTGATACCTTCCCCCCATAAATGACTTAATTTTGTTTTGATGTGCAGCATTAAATGTAGTAAACCATTGCACGAAATTTTGAACAGTTTGCAGAGGTAAAAGTCCATAGCGTATACTTTCTGTATGGTCGATTTTAGTTGTCACAATGTTGAGAATGAAATGTGGACAAGATACCTAAATTTTGTATAATATTTACTGTATAACAATATCTCATTTAATTTAAGTACCACATAGGTGTCGTACGTAATATTGAGAAATATTCCGTCTTTCACGACTGTAATACAAGTTTTATTTACACAGGGCTCATTTGGCTTTATTTTAAAGCACTTCCATCGGTAAAAGGTATGGCACATACACAATGGTATTCATGTTCTATTTCTTGTTTTTGTTCCACAGTCGCAGTTTTACCAATGGTATTGAAATATATCCCTCTTCTGCAACTGTAATAAGCGATGTATTTAGACCAGACGCGTTTCTCTCTTTTGAAGCATCATAAGAGGACTGTATTTTGTGTCCTCCATTGCCAAGTCACCTTTCGTAGTTTTGTGCTGCGGTAGCACAATATTCAACGTTTGTGTTGGCTCATCAGTGTTTTAGCAAATAAATGCTGTTTGTGTGTGCCACACACAAAATTATATTTGACATAGCTCTGAGCACTTCACTGACAGACGGTATATTCAAGTCCTAATGTTTTTGTAAGTCCACAGTTTTGTTTAATGTATTTTGTCTACTTCGTTTTGATTGATTGAAGTGCTTTAAAATAAAGCCAAACGTGCCCAGTGTAAGTAAAACTTTTGTTACAGTCGCGAAAGGTGGAATATTTCTCAATATTACATACGACACTTATGTGGTACTTAAATTAAATGAAATATATAGTTATCTTGTCCACATTTCATTCTCAACATTGTGGCAACTAAAATCGACCATACGGAAAGTATACTCTATGGACTTTACCTCTGCAAACTCTTCAAACTTTCGTGCAATGGTTTACTATATTTAATGCTGCATAATAACAGCGTTGAACATCGAAACAAAATTAAGTCATTTATGGGGGGAAGGTATCAGTCAAGAAGATAGGTAAAAATCTAATTTTTGAGCCAAATAGTTTTTGTGGAATCGAATGATAAAGAGTGTAAAAGCAGTCGGAACACAATGTGTCTGCACAGGCGAGCAGTGCAGTGACAAAATCGCCCACAGCGCGGAATGCAGGGAGCACGTCTTTGTAGCAGCGAAAGGGTTAATGCGGCCGTGGTGGCTTTACTTCATGAACTGTGCGCTCCCCCCTAAACGTAAGCTTGCGAACTATGCTATACTATGGCGCTGCTTCTCTTGGCGCGTGCGTCGTGTGCAACTGGCAACGCAGCAATCTCCCGCGTCTAGGCGGGCATGCGCGAGCCGCCAAGATAAAAGAATTGAACTATAGTTACAGTATATAATATAGCTCCATACAGTAATGCAAAACAGTCCTCCAAAATAGTGTGTTCCATTAATAATTTAACAATTCAGAATTTTAGGGAAAGCTTGCAACAGTTAGACTGGGATGAGGTGTACAGGACACATGATACTAATTTAAAATTTAACCTATTTCATGATATCTTTGTGAGTGTATTTGGAAACAGTTTCCCTAAGAAAACATTGAAATATAATTCTAAGTAACCATGTAAAAAGTCATGGCTCAGTAAAGGGATAAAAATATCTTGTGAACAGAAAAGGGAAATGTGAGTTATCTTATAGCTAGGAGGAGTAATGATCCTGAAACAGTGAAACATTATAAAAACTACTGCACTGTATTAAGAAAATTTATTAAAAAGTCCAGAAGTATGTGCATTATGTCTGAGATTAGCACATCTGATAATAAAATTAAAACAATTTGGAATATTGTTAAAAGGGAAACAGGGCAACTGAGAGCACAGGAAGATGGTATTTCTATCAAACACAATGAAAAGTTTGTTAACAATAAGTCAGAAGTAGAAAACATTTTAATAATCATTTTTTAAGTGCTGTAGAAAAAATATGATCCAGCTATTCATTAGAAAATGCAAAGGCAGTATATGGAAGAGGCAGTACCTATGCAATTTGATAAAATTGAAATTCAACCCACCTCTCCTACTGAAATTAAGAAAATAATAAATTCACTCAAAAGTAAAAGCTCACATTGAATTTATGGCATTTCCAACAGAGTACTAAAAGCTTTTTCCCAACAAATCAGTAGGAGTCTTAGCCACATATGTAATAGCTCACTGAAACAGGGCATTTTTCCAGATAGACTGAAATACGCTGTGATTACGTAGGCTTTCCCGGGGTAATAAGTCTTGAAAGTCTCTTCGGGTTTGCTGCCGGATCCTAAAATTAACTTGACTTGATATTTCGGCGATCCAACTGTTCGCCATCTTCAGGAAAATGCTGCTTATGCTCATGAGTCCCGCTGAGAACTGACGCCAGGTTGCAAATCGACGTCCTATATAGGCCACCGTTCAGTACATGGCGCATGCGCTGCCCATCACAGTTTGTGCCTTCCAAAACAGGGAGGTGTCGCCGCCCTTAGTGAAACACTGCTGGCAACAATATATCGCAATCAAGGCCGCACCAAAGAACGTTCAGCTTTGATGCGAGATAATACAGGATTCCACGTCTTGCTAAGAGGAAACCCATTGTCTCTGTTGATTAAATTATCAGTCAACCTAATTTCAATCACCTCTTTATACACGCTGTTCCAAAAACCGGAAATGTTGGCAACCACAACAGTTTCTTCAAATTTCATTTTGTGTCCCTCATTTAGGCAGTGTTCTGCTACCGCCGATTTTTTCGGCTGTTGTAGCCTCGTATGTTGGCGATGTTCCACACACCTGTCTTACACTCTGCGAATAGAATGGCCAACGTAAGCTTTCCCACATTGACATGGAATTTTGTACACCCTGGGTTTCCTAAGCCCCAAATCATCCTTCACAGAGCCGAGCAGAGCCCTAATCTTAGAAGGTGGACAGAAAACACTCTTAACGTTAAAATTCCTTAAAATTCTCGTTCTACAGCACCAGAAGCGGATAAACGTCGGCGTACTGTGATTAATCTCTCTAACAAGACGTTGGATGGGCCCACAGTGTCAGTATTGGCGAAAGGTTTGAATTTTTCGCCCACTCCCAAGAGACTTCCTGTCACAGAGTTCATATGCTCTGTAGAACAAGCAGTACACAGCCTACCCGACGATCAAGCAGAGGAAATAAGGCAAGAAGTGTCGCACACATTACGTCAGGCTCGACCACCACGGGATAACATCTCTTCCGCAGAGAGAGCAGCCATTCGTTCCCTGAAGAATGATGATGAAGTAGTAGTTTTACCAGCTGACAAGGGGAATACCATGGTTGTAATGACGTGGGATGATTGTGTCCTAAAAATGGATTTACTTCTCAACGACCCGGCGTACAGAATACTATCTAATGACCCCACAGAAAGGATCAAACGTAAGACACTTTCACTGTTGGAAAAGAGTTCGTTGTCAGATGATTTACATAAGAAACTTCATCCTGGTGCTGCCATTCTGCCTAGGTTGTATGGTCTGCCTAAGTTGCATAAGGAAGGGGTTCCTCTATGCCCTATTGTTAGTAATTTTGGTGCACCCACATATAACCTTGCAAAGTATTTATCATCTGCTCTCAGTCCATTTGTTGGCAAGTGTGAACACCACATATCCAGTTCGGTAGATTTTATTCGACGATTGGGATCTTTGAAGTTGAGTCCTTCAGATCTTTTAGTGAGTTTCGATGTGGTATCCCTATTTACATGAGTTCCTCTGGAAGAGTCCCTTAGTTTGCTCAGTGAAAAACTCATTGAGGAGCTGGTGAAGCTTTGTCGTCATGTGCTGACCTCCACATATTTTTTATTTAATGGTAACATTTTTGAGCAGAATGACGGAGTGGCTATGGGTAGTCCTTTGTCACCCATAGTCGCCAATTTATTTATGGAGGACTTCGAAGACATGGCACTGAGGACTTCAGCTTTGCAAGCAACGTGCTTCTGGAGATACGTGGACGATACCTTCTTTGTCTGGCCGCATGGACGTGGTGCTCTTAACAGATTTTTGGACCACTTCAACTGTCTTCATCCCCGTATCAAATTTACTATGGAGGTTGAAAATGATGGGATGCTTCCATTTTTAGACGTAATGGTTTATAAAAAAACAGATGGAACTTTGGGACACAGTGTTCACCGAAAGCCGACACACACAGATTGGTATCTGCATGCTAAGAGTTGTCATCCACCACACCAACGTAGTGGCGTCCTTAGGACTTTGGTACGGAGAGCATATGCCATTTCCGACGCAGACAGCTTAACCCAAGAACTTGAGCATTTGATGACTGTTTTTAAGGAAAATGGATACACCGAGAAGCAGATCCATCGGGCTATGGAGTTTGGATCATCTCCGGAGGTGTACGAAGAGGAACATAGATCTGTGGCCTTTCTTCCTTATGCTGGAGGCTTATCGTTTAAGATTGGACGAATTTTAAGGAATTTTAACATTAAGAGTGTTTTCCGTCCACCTTCTAAGATTAGGGCTCTGCTCGGCTATGTGAAGGCTGCCAACGTTTCCGGTTTTTGGAACAGTGTGCATAAAGAGGCAATTGAAAGTAGGTTGACTGATAATTTAATCAACAGAGACAATGGGTTTCCTCTTAGCAAGACGTGGAATCCTGTATTATCTCGCATCAAAGCTGAACGTTCTTTGGTGCGGCCTTGATTGCGATATATTATTGCCAGCAGTGTTTCACTATAGGTGGCGCCACCTCCCTGTTTTGGAAGGCACAAACTGTGGTGGGCGGCGCATGCGCCATGTACTGAACAGTGGCCTATATGGGTTGATTTTAGTACCGGCAGCAAACCCGAAGAGACTTTCATGAAATACGCTATTGTTAAACCATTGCATAAAAAGGGGGATAGATCTGATGCCAGCAACTACCATCCAATCTCATTTCTAACAGTTTTGTCCAAAATTCTTGAAAAATTAATGTATTCAAGAGTAGCATCACATATTTGTAAAAGTGAAGCATTTACAAAGTGTCAATATGGTTTTCAGAAAGGCTTTTCAACAGAAAATGCTATATATGCTTTCACTGATCAAATATTAAATGCATTGAATAACTGAAGATCACTCTTTGGGATATTTTTTGATCTCTCAAATGTTTTTGATTGTGTGAATCATGAAATTCTTCTAGATAAGCTTAAGTATTGTGGTATGAGTGGGACAGTGCACAAATGGTTTAATTCATATTTAACTGGAAGAATGCAGAAGGTTGAAATTAACAGTACAGATAGTCTGCAAAAGCCAGCAGAGTCCTCTAACTGGGGAGGTATCAAGAATGGTGTCCCACAGTGTTCAGTCTTGGGTCCCTTATTGTTCTTAATATATATTATATTAATGACTTGCCACTCTGTATTCATGAAGATGTAAAGCTAGTTCTTTTTGATGATGATACAAGTGTAGTAATCACATCCAAGAAGCAAGACTCAGCTGAGGAAATTGCAAATAACATCTTTCAGAACATTATTAAGTGGTTCCCTGCAAATTGACTCTCACTAATTTTTGGGAAAACACAGTTTATACAATTCTGTACAGCAGAACACCCCTTATAAATATAGACTATGAATGGAAGTCTGTTGCTGAGGCAGAATACTCAAAATTTCAGGGTGTGTGCATTGATGAGAAATTGAATTGGAAGAAACACATCAGCGACCTGCTGAAATGGTTATGTTCAGCTACTTATGCTATTAGGACTATTGCAAATTTTGGTGATAAACATATCAGAAACTTAGCCTACTATGCCTATTTTCATCCGCTGCTTTTGTATGGCATCATATTTTGGGGCATTTTGACATTTAGAGAGAAAATATTCATTGCACAAAAGCGTGTAATCAGAATAATAGCTGGAACCCACCCAAGATCACCTTGCAGACATTTATTTAAGGAACTCGGGATTTTCACAGTACCTTCACAATACATATATTCACTTTTGAAATTTGTCATTAATAACCCATCCTAATTCAAAAATAACAGCAAAGTGCATAGCTACAACACTAGAAGAAAGGATGATATTCACAATTCTGGATTAAATCTCACTTTGGCACAGAAAGGGGTGAATTATGTTGCCACAAAAAATCTTTGGTCATTTGCCAAATAGTATTAAAAGTCTGGCAGATAGCCAACCAACATTTAAAAGCAAATTAAAAGAGTTTTTGAATGACAACTCCTTCTACTCAATAAATGAATTCTTAGATATGAAGCAGTAACTGTAAAAAATTTATTAATTATTTTGTGCAAAGTGACGCATTCCACATCATTACAAAATGTCGTATTCATGATCTATGGAGCAAAGTTTAATGTATGTACATTTTACATGTCACACACCCGCAGAGTAAATTCACAGGACAATACATTTAGTATGATTAGGTATCTACATGAACTCGGACCACCTATTTGCGCAGCTGACACTGATAGAATGTTCCTTATTACACTACCCAGAATCTATATGAGAAAAATAAAATCTTTATTTGTGTGGCTTGGACTATAGTACTGTAAGAGGCTTGCTCTAAGAGCAAATGCATGCTTTTTGCAGGTTAAATAAAAATGTTATACATATTGACATTACTATTTCTAATTAGTAATATCATCTACTAATTTATTATGTCCAAATCAAGCAATGGAAACTCCAGGTAGGAATCTCAACAATGTAGGAAAAGACAGATTGCCATTTACTATAAAGAAGACATGTCAAGTTGCAGACAGGCACAATTAAAAGGCACTCGCATAAAGCTTTCGGTGATGGCCTTCATCAGTAAAACACACACACACACACACACACACACACACACACACAAAAGTACACCTCACACACGCACTACTGCCAACACCAGCATCTCGGGCTGGATTATGTCCTATTGATATTTCAAATGAGAAGTGCTCTTCCATCAACCACATCACCTGGATTATAGACTGTCATATCATTCAATCTATTTATTGTGTATTTGGGATAGCAGAGGGAAAGTATCCCAACATGTGCATTAACAACTCCGTACGTTAAGCAGTTATTACTCTACAAGCAGGTTTTATCTGGGTCTGCTTCAGTTTGTCTATCTTAGAAGTTAGGTTTTTGGAGGTGCGCACCTCCTATGTTACCCTTCAGTGTTCACTCATTTCCATGTTCTTATTTATTCCTGTTTTGATGCTGTTATCAACTCACCTTTGTTTTCCACTATATGGTCTTCTTATGAGTATTGTTGTATATTTCCTTGGATCACATTTCTTTTTCATGTTAAATCATTTTCTTTCTTTCTCTACCTATAATCTTATATTTTAGTTTCCCCGCTGCATTTGATTTCTTCATATTCATTTCATATTCTTGTCTTTGAAGTGTACATAATCACACCATTTTATTTTTCCTGGGATGCATGTCATATTTGTTATTCTCACAATGATTGGTAAACAGCTGGTGACTCTGAAAGCTATTATACTGTGCTTTCTAGACATTATATGAAGGTAAGTGGGTATCTGTCATTACTCTAGATGTATTTTTTAGTTTTAGTTTTCTTGGTCATCATACAACATCACAGGTTTTACTTCCATTACACAGGCAAGGTGAAATGTTCTTGGTCTGGTAGTGAAATACTATACTACTGCAGTCAAAAATACCTTTATTTTTCAGTACCATTTTGACCAAAGAGCTTTTCTCAAATACTTTTTTCAGTGATTAGTCTTCACTCCTTGAAGTATGATTCTGGAAGATCTGCAGAACATCAGTCTACAGATGTCTCAACCTATTCATTAGACTACATATATTTTCTATCCATATATTTCATAGCTGTGGAATTAGATATAAGTCAGAAATATCAAATGTGGCTAATAAATGGGATGTTCCAACAGTTTATAATTCATATTCTTTAGTTTTCCCATTGCTGAAGCAGCTTAAAGAACATCAGTATTGCACTGATGAAAGATGACTTCTTTCTTTTAATATCTAGACTTCTTATTATCTATATGATTTTTATCCCCATACAGTAGCCTAGGAGACATTTGCAGAATTCTTTTGTTATTATTTTATGCTGTGTAAAATAATTAATTAGATGAATCCTTTTTGTCATCCAGGAAAATGTGGCTATAACCTTGTTAGTAAAGGGAAACTGTCTTACCCATTGTCCTCTCCCACTGCTTTGATAGTTGTTTCAATTTCAGTCATGTATGATGGGACCACTTTTCATTCACAGTGACAATTCAGTACACAAAATCTATTTTATTATGTTTTAAATGATGCAGACTTACTTTGGAAATTGTTTTTTGGTCAACAGTCAACAAAAGGAATATTAATTTTGTACATATAAAATATACGCTTCTGTTTCTTTTGACATCATCTGTTTCATACAGCTTTATTGCCAGTTGACCAAAATTGTACTGTGCAATTTCCATATTTTCTCCATCTGTGCCAATTTTTGGATGTCCTTCATGTGGATCATATTCAAGAGAAGATAATCACATTTGAATTCAGTTACTCCTTTCATAACTATTGAAAATGAAGGTGTAGGCTCCTTGTAAACTTACACCAAGTTTAGACACATTTCTGTTGGTAGTAAGCCATCCAAAACAGAATGTTGTGACAGCATGATATTCCAGTTTATCCATTTGGAAAAAAAAACGTATGCCACATGACTGTGTTTAAGCTGTATGAACAAAACTATTCTGCAGATCAAATTGGCATCTGACTTACATTATTACACATCATATTACAACAACCAGACACAAAATTTCATTGAGATATCATCATTTGCATGCCAGAACAAGTACTTTTCACCTCACCTTCGTAAAGTTGTGGCAAACTTTATTTTGGTACTTTTGTATGCATAGTTGTAGTAGCAGTAATAGAAATGAATTATTGAAGTTTGTTGTAGATTTAAACAGCATGCTCTGTTCATCTTACCATTAGTTTGTTTTTTAAGCGAGGAGAAACTGGTAGCATTTGTCTCTCTTAACTAGAGCTGTGCAACTTTCCTGTTCCTCCTATAAGTAAATAGTAACATTTAGTAACTAGTTTTTTGTTTCAAGTATTTCATACAGAAGAAGTACTTCTACTTTATAGCTGTGGTAACAAAAACAACTTGATCAAGGTTGTGACAGGATTTCTATGTTTCAAATGGTATCAAATTCCATCATCAAGACAATAAACATGGAAAAGAAAGAGAAAGATAGAAAATTGTTGGACAGAAGGAAATGATCTTTGTAAGCAGTAACAGAAACATTAGAGCATTGACAAGCATGCTGCTTTCATGTGGATCTCCCTCCTAGTATCACTGTACCTGCATTTGAAATGAAAACTGACTCTCTGATGAATATTTGATTCAAAACATCTACTAAGTATTGATTTGTATGCCTCTTTCTGTTTGATCTTCTGTAGTACAAGTACTGTCAACTGCTTTCTGTTTCTGTCAGCAGCAATCCTTATTGTTGATGTGTTCCTTTTCTGTTTTTTCCTACACTACATTTTTTTCCAACACCTTCTTTAATCTTTCTTCACCATTTGCATACTGTAGTGACTTAAAAGTATAACTTTTAAATTGTGACCTATTGTTAACCAGCAACTCACTATTAATACTTTGTAACTTGAATATCAGTCATTGAACCATTGTTACTTCCAAATGTTTTCCTGCATCTCTCCTGAAAGCGAATTTGGAGGAGATCCTGCTATCTTCCCAGCAACTTTTCATTTCTTTTCTGCCTCTGTGGTGAAACATCATTTGAAATTTTGAAATCCAGATATTTCACAATGTTCATTTTATTTATCTACTTTCTGTGCTTCAGTTGTTCTTCAGAGCTCAGTAAACAAGGTCTCTTTTCTATATTTAATATTACCATGTATACATTTCTCAGATATGGTAGTTAAAGTAACTTACATTAATGAATGTTCTCTTGTTGATCATTATGTAATGCATATTAGCAAGAAGCTATAATAAAACTCCACTACATGTATATCACCACCATATTATTTATCTACAACATTTATTACTGTTTCCACATGCTAACCCAAGTGTTTTGTTGGTTATAGTTTTAAGTTCATAGGAATTGTGTTGTTACATATGTGTTAAATGTGCTCAGTTTGTCACATTCAATTAAAAAAACTGTTGTATTAGTTAGTTTGTGAAAATACACTCTGGATATAAATTGATACTGTTGTTATGCAAGGTGTTACTTCACGTATTAAATATAACGCATTAACAGTGCCAGATAAAATGTCAGTTTTGTTGTCAGATTATTTGTGTCTGCTGTGCACAGGAAATGGGAGAATGAAGACTTTAGGTGCATTTTGTAGTGCTCTTGTTCTCTTCATGATTTTGACCTCAACAGAAAAATGGAATTGTCATAAGAAGAAGTCACTGTTCCTGAGCACAACAGTAGATTTTTACTAATTATTTCAGCAGTTTTCATTACAAATTGCCTTTAAACTCACTCTACATTTACGTACATGCATTGCAAGCTGCCATGTGGTGCATGACAGTAATTTTCTTTCCTGTGGCACTCTCAAATAGTGAGGGAAAAATGACTATCTGTAACCTCTATATAAACCCCAGTTTCTATTATATTGTCTTTGTGGTCCTTATGCAAAGTGTATGTTGTTGGTGAAAGAATCATTCTACAGTTATGTATAACTGGACATAAACAAATACCATGTGGTCTATAATATATATGAACATAGCACATAAAGTGATGATATAACAACACCAAAGACCTTTATAATCATATTTTGTAGTGTTTACTTCTTAAGAATTCTTCATCTTGATAGAAATTGCAGCATTTTATCCACGTTTGCAATACTATCTTGTATATTTTGAATGACACATAATGAACTATGTATGGAAACTTGTTGAAAAAATTTGTACTCAAATATCTGTAGTTATTAAGGACCAAGGGGAGTGCTGAAGAATGCAAATCCAGCAAATGTCTGTTTCTGGTACTGTGCACATCACATCTAGTTTTAAATGTCTCCACATTTTCTCAGGTGTACCTTAAACAGTTATGTATGTATGTACAAAATAGATGGTGTCATTATGTAGAGAAATATTCATGGTTTTTTCTGCACTTTGTGATTGCCAATGCTAATATGCATCTAAGTAATACCTTCTGCCATCTCAGTTGACACTCTGCTCCAGGGGAATTTCTCTGTAGCAGTACATGTTGTTTGGTTCTGTTGTTTGAAGTGTAATAACTTAAATATTATTGGTAATTTCATAAGACATTACAGTTAATGCACTGTTTGAAGCAATGAACATAATTTCAGAAAATTTGCAGATTTAAGATAATAGCATTTTTAAAGACATATGTAAATTCATAAATACATTTTTATTTTCAGTTCAAAAAGCAGAGATCAAAATTATGTCAATCAAGAAAAGAATTTAGATGTGATGTAAGTCAATTTTGTTTATTTAGATATTTGATTGAGTTAAAGAAATGCAAATTTGTTTTTTAAGAAAGTGAAGTTGAATGAGTTTAATACCTAATGCCTGAGCAAGCATACATGGCAATTATTAACCTGTATCCCAAACACAGAAAGAATTTCTCTGATTCTGTAATTTTATACATTATGCTTCAATGATGATAGTGATACAAACCATTAGGGTGATAGAAAATGATGGATGTGTCAGTTATAAAGAAGGAACCCTGGTCCAAAAACTACTGAGTCAAAATTTATGAAGCCAAATGTGCTGTGAGATAACTCTGCCTATGGAATACAAGAACCTAAAAATAATTATTTCAATGATGTAATAAACTGGTTTAGTTTTCACATAGTCACAAACATTGTAAATTAGGTAAACCTGATCGAATATAGACATACGTCCCTGAGGAATGGGGACTGGAGACTCTATTAGTGCACTAAACGGATACAGCTTGTGTGAATGAAAGGTGAAATATGTGATAAGTGACACGTTAGAATCTTAGACCCCCGACCTGAGACTGAATTCCAAGACCTGATGCAAAACACTTTTCAAGTCTTCCCATAGTGAAGGGTAAAAATGTAAGTTATAATACAACTGAGGAGGTAAACAAACTGTACAGATTTCCAACTTGGAAGACACAGTGCCTGCATTCAAAGATGAGGAGCTTTCAATCAGCACCCAGTCAGGTATACATGAAACTGGTATCATACACAATACTGAGCAGGAAATAATATGTTAATAGTTCTTGCATCCCCATTGCTTCACAGTTAGCTCAACTCCCACTGACTTTGGACTTCATGTCATGTTGAATCAGTGAATGCTACAACACTGAATTGTATTCTTGCTTTTCTACATTTGTATTTTTATTTGCTTGAAGCCTGTTTCACCAGAAATGCAAGGCTCAGTAGTTGCAGCTGATATATGTAGACTGTCAAGAATCCCCACACAGCACTTGTGCAGTGACAACAACACAGAATAGCTGTGACCTCATGCAAAGATTCTGTTAATGGTCAGTTAATGGGTCCTTTTCGGTGTATTATGTTCTTAACTACACTAATGTAGACATATTTCTTGGATAAATACTCCCCACATTGGAAGATTTCCCACTTGACTTCTGTGCAGGTGTGTGATTCCAACATGAGGGAGTTCTTTGTGCACCTATGTCAGACATTTTCTGGTAGGTGGAAGAGAAGATACTGTTTCATAGTCAGCTTGTTTGCCTGAACGTATCCCATTTGACTTCTTCTTGTGGTGTTCTTCAGATATCTTGTGCATAAGACACTTGCTGACAGTCAAGGGGTTATCATTCTTGCTGCCTGTACACCAGAGTGCTGAACTTTTGTGCAGTGATATCATGCCTGCATAGAATCTGGGAGACACTACTTGAAACAGCTGTTGTGAATGTAGCAGTGTGTGCAGATCAGTATTAAATTTGTTTCATTTTCACTTGTCTCCACAATTCAGTATTTTCTGTACCAGTGTTCCTTCTTTTAGATTGACATATTTTCTATTCTTCATAACCCAGAAAGTTTGCATTGTCATCACAGGAACACACTGGATAATTCATGCATGTTAGGATAATGCCAAATAATTTCTTTTCAGCTGTTTCTTTGCCAACAACTTTCACCTGCAACAGAGTTCCAGTCAGTTTTCTTCTTACTTATGAAAATTCAGACATCTGTTTACCTCATTCATCGCTATTCATGCAAAATTTTCTTCTCATTACACACTTACATCAGCCACATGGACAGAGGTTTTGCAGTTTAATTATTAACATACTCAAGTCATTCAAGGTTTGTGTTTAATATATTTAGTAGCTGAACTTTGTACTTTGATTCCTATTCTGTTTGTCTTCCATTCTGAATTACTTTGATTGTAAATTTCATTATTTAGCCTGGAACAAGAATCAGCTTTCCAAAATTATGTGATGTAATGAATAATGTTCACAAGTGTATCACTCTCATTGCAAAACTTTTTCTCTGAAAAAATGATTCTTCTTGGGGTAGAAAATACTAAAGGCGTAAAACATTACTGGTGTGGTAATCATCCATGCAAGATTTAATTTTTCTAAGTACCAGAAATACCTTTCTTATCAAATCATCTCTACAAGTGTGCCTCCATTTCTGTCTCTCATATGATTACTATTGTTTTTTTAGTAAAAAAAAACACTACTTTTATTAATTTTTTTCACTTTATTTGTTGGACTTCTTGCTCTGTAAACCTTTTAGTTGGTAATTCCAGCAGCAGTAAATGCAAATCAAAGGCTTTCTTCTTTTTTTTCAGAAACCTTCATTATTTCCATGTTTTTATTCTTTCCACTACATGACAATGTAATACTCAAGTGATACCATGATACTTTTTATGATTACCATTCCTAACAAAAAGTTTGATTCATAGGAGTTGCATGAAACTTTAAACACCCCAGTATTATGCTTTCTGAGAAAGACATTGTTCTTATAAAGTCAAGGAGGAAATCAGGAAGGATTCCAAAGGATTCTGTTTGTAGGTTGTGTTACTGATATGTATAATTCATATGTAAAAATTTACTGCATTTTATCTTTTCTTACTCCTCTTATCTCATTTATCTTTACATTTTGGTACTAATCTGTATTCTCTGATTATCTGCATACAGTTCTTGTGACAATTACTGATATCTTTTATAAGAATTAGAACAACGATTACCATGTAAAATTATTTCCATTCTTTTTTGTTATCTACTCTTGTGCCCTACCAGTCTGCAGCTCTGCAAGGTTAATCCTTCTATGTAGATTGGAATAAGCTAAGGTTCAGAAAAATAATTCTGTATTTCTGTTATTGTACTATTCTCCATTCAGTTCATTTCATCTATCACCTCCTAAGGTTAGACACCTGGCGACTTTTCTTTGCAACCTATCAAACTAAGGTATATTACTCCATGAAATACCTACATTGTAGCCATGATACAAATTCAATGTACATACATCATAGAGTTTCCTAATTTTAATTTCTGGATGTATTGAATATAAATTAATTGTGTAATGTTGATAATAAGTTGTATTTAATTTATTGAATTACATCTGATTTAGTGTTGTTCATGATTCTTCATCATTACATTAAGTAATAATTGAAGTGTGAAGGAAAGTGATATATCTTGAGTTGCAGTTATTTCAACTGATGGCAAATTTTATATTCTGTGGTTCCAAAATTTTTGTGCAGGGCTGATTATTACAGGAAAGGTGGAAAAGCTATGCTACCGATAAAATGGATGCCCCCAGAAGCTTTCCTGGACGGTATTTTTACGTCAAAGACTGACATATGGTGAGTACAGTTGAGTTATTAATTCTCATATTTCATCTTTAATGAAACTTCCTTAATTGTAAATTTCTGACTTTAATTAAAGACTATAAATTTGTTTTCGTTTTACAAAAAGGAAAAGCATGACTTATGTTTGTCCTCTTTAGACACTTACATGTTACGGCTGTTGACTTTTAATTGTGAATTTAAAATGCTGTCCAAGAGTTAGTGTGTTATATGGAACTTAGGCTGTATGTGCTTGGTGCACATACCCTGACCTGTTTGTTCCAACTTGATAGCCTATAATCAACCTCAGTGCCACAGCTGCTTTGATTTTCTCTTAAAATTTCTCATTTCAAGATGTCCTCACAGTAACTGCTACATATCATTGGTGCAGCCAACAGTTTTATATTTTGTGTAAGTGATATTCTGTATCATGATGTAGTTTCATATTCTTCAATTGGTCTATGGCTCAAATTTATTATCTGATACCACGATTTACCCACAATAATTTGTATTTTGAAGTTATTATTACTAATTATATTGCAAAATACATTGAGGTGATGGAAGTCATGGGATAGCAAGGTGTACATATATAGGTGGTCTTTGTGTTGTGTACACGAGATATGAAAGGACAGTACATTGGCAGAGCTATCATTTGTACTCAGGTGATTCATGTGAAAAGGTTTCTGACTTGATTATGGCCATGTGACAGGAATTAACAGATTTTGAACAGGAAAATATTAGAGTTGCAGCTAGAAGCATTGGAAATTCCATTTCAGAAATCATTAAGTAATTCAATATTCTGAGACATGAACAATACAGTGGTTGATAGCCTTCACTTAATGAGCAAGAGCAGTGGCATTTGCATAGAGTTATCAGTACTAACAGACAAGCAACTCTGCATGAAACAAGTGCAAAAATCAATGTGGAATGTATGGTGAATGTATTCCTTTAGGCCAGTGCAGTGAAATTTGGCATTAAGGGGCTATGACAGCAGATGACTGATAAAAGTGTCTTTGCTAACAGCGTGACATTATGTTCCGAACCTCTCCTGGACTCATGACTACATCATTGAACCCTAGTTGACTGGAAAACCATAGCCTGGTCTGCTGAGTCCTGATTACAGTTGGTAAGAGCTGATGATGGAATTCATTGTGGCACAGACTCCACGAAATGATGGACCCAAGTTGCCAAAAGGCACTGTGCAAGCTAATGGTGGCTCCATAATGTTGTTGACTGTATTTACTTGGAATGGAATGGACACTGGTCGAATGAAATGATCACTGACTGGAAATGGCTACATTTGGCTATTTCAAGACCATTTTCAGCCATTCATGGATTTTATGTTCCCAAACAGCAGTGGAATTTTTATGGATGACAAATTGCCATGTCACCGGGCCACAATTGTTCACAATTTACTTGAAGAACATTCCGAAAGCTTGAGTGAATGGTTTGGTCACCCAGATTGCCTGAGATGAATCCCATGAAATGTTTATAGGGCATAATAGAGAGGTCAGTTGGTGCACAAAATCCTACATTGACAACTATTTTCACAATTATGGATGACTAGAGAGACAGAATTGCTCAATATTTCTGCAGTGGCTCCAACAAATTGTTGAGTCCATGCCTCATCAAGTTGCTGCACTACACCAGGCAAAAGGAAGTCTTATGCCATAATAGGAGTAATCACATTACTTCTGTCACCTCAGTTTGGACTGTATGTACAAGGCTGAAAAGAAATCTAGTAGTGTAATCTCCTGATTACACAAAAAAGGCTTTGTGCAATAATCTTGAATTTCTGCACTTTACACAGTCTGAAAAAAGTATCATCATAAGTATATTTTCCTTCCTTATTGCACTCTGCCTTCCATTGATATTCACCATACCATGAAAGAACTTGGTCTACTCTCATCTTCACTACAGATGGGTCTCTTTTGTCCTAGATTCTGAGTGACCTTTCTTTTTTATTTTCTCTGCCCTGCCCATCTCTCATCCCCATGGCCTGCCCATCTCTCATCCCCATGGAAGGATCTAATGATTCATAAAACTAGGAAAGTTTCATCACTTTTATCTTTTTTTTTTACTATTGGCAGCATTAAATATTTTGTCCCATGAAGGTAAATGATGCCCACAATTGTGTCTCATAATTTATAAATTTTCTGGATTTAATTTTTCTTTTTTAAGTAAGATCATAGGCTTCACCATAGAGGGTTCAAAATATGTTCTGTATTTACTTTTACTCTGGTATAAATTTTGTTGTTGCATGTGTAACATGTTTTAGCATCACAAGCAGTGGTGGCCTACAGTTTGATCCTATAGTTTTCTAGTTTATTATTCATGTAAATACAGAGTCCAATTCTCCCTCAAAAAGAATAGATTGCTTTATCTACTGTCAGTTTTGATGGTGGATAAAATACTGTTCTGTGTATTATATGAAATACCCCCAGATAGGTCTTAGTTTGTGCAGTGGGTCAGAATCAAATTCTTAACGAGTTTTGATGGTGGATAAAATACTGTTCTGTGTATTATATGAAATACCCCCATATAGGTCTTAGTTTGTGCAGTGGGTCAGAATCAAATTCTTAATGAGGTGTCCTCAAGACATTGTTTTTCACACCTAGTATTCTTTAGTTCTGATGACACAAGTTTAGAGACAATGTCTGTCTATCTCTGATTTTGTTTTCGGAAATGTGTGTTGATTGAAATACTCCAATATACAGTCCAGTTATGTTGATAATTTATCAACAAGAAACCAGATCTCAGAATTTTTTGCAAACAAAAATTATTCAAGTTTTGCATCAGAATGACATCAATCATTGCAAAAGGACAAGTAGGTGCATTAAAAAACAAACCTGAAATTTGTACACTACATTCTTCATAATCAATTACGTCTTTCCTGTCTGCAACACAGCTATCACTCTTAAGTTCAAATTAATTGTTGTATTCTGAATTTTCTGAAAGACTATCCTGTGTAAGTTATTATTCAGGATTTCTTCAATTTCTAAGTCTGATAAGTGATGTCTATAAGCCATATTACCTCAGTTTTAATGCCAACATGTTCTCACACATTTATCAACACATCACAGAACACAATAACTTTCAACAATTTGTCTTGTACACTGCAATCAGTGTGACACTGACACAGCCCACAAGACGTAAGTGCATGCATCATACAACAGCTTCAAATAAAGAACTTATGTTACCTCCTAGTGACAAACAATACTATGAGGCTGTTCATAAATTAACCTTGGATTAGCTATTTAAAAAAAGGAAAGTAGATAATTTTCAAATATGTAGTATGTACTTAACATGTGGACATTACTTCTCCCTGCAGTCGCCACCCAAATTCAAATATTTTTTGACTGTGATACCAGCTTCTCTATTTCTTTATCAAAGAACAGTGCCACCTGGTGCTTCAGCCAGTTGTTGACAGCATCCTTGACTCCATTGTTGATAGTGAAGTACTGAATAGGCAGCCAGGCCTTCATGTTGGGGAATATATGAAAATGCCACTTAGTGTCATGTCCAGTCTGTATGGAGGATGTTGAAAAATCTCCCAGTGAAATTGTCTGAGTTTTTCTTTAATTTGGTTTGCATTATGGGGCCACAATTTTTCATGAAGGAGAATGATTCCTTTGGTAATAATCCCACAGTTTGTTTTGGACTGACCTTTTTAGTATCATAACACAACTAATGTGTGATTTCTCTCATTTACTCTCACAAAATATGTTGCCAATATTCTTTGGCAATCCCAAAAACTGTAACCATTTGCGGCTTGGCATTTTCTGCTTGAACATTTGGGCTTATTTTGAGAATGAGTGTGCATCCACTGTTTGTACTGTTCCTTAGTCTTCGAGTTCACATATTGCACCAATGTCTCATTGCTAGTCATGACTGTGTTCTGAAATTCCTCTCTCTCCTCTTGGTGGTGCTGAAGGAATGTCAAGGCCAAAACCATTCTCTCAGTTTTGTGAACATAACTTAGACATTTTGGTACCCACCATGCACAAATGTATATTGGTACCCACCATGCACAAATGTTATGTTAACCTAACATCTCCATGACATTGTTAAAGAGTATGTCCTTGAAACCTGAGGCACATCTCACAATTTCATCAATGTGTTATAAAAGTTCATAACCCATATCTGAATGTCTTCCTCGACCAATTTCATCATACACATCAGGTGTGACCAGCCTTGAATTTTCTGCACCACTCTTTCACAACACGTTCACTGGTAAATGCATCTCCATACACATGACCAATTAATAATGAATGTTGGCAGCATTTACTACTTCTGCTTACAAGAAGTCAGTGACAGAACATACCTCACAACTAGTGGTAGACAGAATGACACCATCCATTTCAGCTGCTTGCTGCTTACACACTAATGAATACAACAGAGCACTGACTAAGTCTCTGTTTTGAATCACTCAAGCACCATGAAGCTATAAGTTTTCATTAATTTTTAAAAGAAAATTGAAGGTTATTTTATGAATAGCCCTTGTACTATGTTGAAACTAGTAGCCTAGCAACTTAAATATGATTTTAATTGGCTCATAAGTAATTTGAAAGTAAAGAACATAAGACATACATCATAGAAATCAAGGTTAAAACTTATCAGGTGTAAGTAGTGTGTTCTAATAAATTATGAGACAGAATTGCTGGTCAGTACTAATCGTTAGGAGGCAAAATGTATAACACTGCTAATAGATTCATGTAAAAGTGACACACTACCTAGCTTTTGGAACTAATAGTTCCTTCACCAGTAAAGACACAGAAGGTTAGAGGAGAGCAAGTCACTCAAACCCCACTATGAGGGAGACCCGCCTGTAGTGAGGACGAGGATAGACAAAGATGAAGAGAGAGGTGTCTCTCCTTCAGTCTTCTTCAACATATTCCTCACCCTTCACTAATGAGTGAACTATTATTCCAGAAACTAGGAAGTTTATCAGTTTTGCTTTGACAGGTGTCTATCAGCAGTATTACACATTTTGCCTCATGGAGGTAAATAATAGCTAGCAATTTTGTCTCATAATTGACCTGTTTATTCGATTGAATTTTTCTTTGATACAGTATGTAGAAAGTTAATTGGCTCCAAGGTGTTAATATGATCATACATTTCTTCAGCTGCGTTGATAGCACCTCAGGCATATAATCTGCACGATTATACTTTCTACACCAACAAAAATAATCCATTTTTGAAAATAAAATTGCAGCTGAATAGATACAGAGCAGAAATGTCTTTACTTCTCATCCCATCCAGTATGTCTCCACTGACACAGGATTCTGGGTGACTTTTCCAAACTCTTTCCATTTCCCAAACCTTGCCAGTCCTTTTTCTTCATTACTCTTCTTACCCTTCAACCCTTCTGCCAGAAGAAGGAACCACTGGCTCTGAAAGCTTGCAGATTTCCTTAACCACTATATAGATTCTCTGCCACTGCCTGGTGAGATTTTTTCCTGCTCTGCCATCTTCACAGATTCTTAAAATATCTATCTGCATCCTTTTCATTTTTACATTTTGATTTTGTAGTTTCCCACACTGTCGCCTTAGGGTGGCGAGCACCAACTAAGAGTAAGTGACACAAAAGTAGTAAGTTACTAAGAGGGAAGGAAGTCAGTGACTTTCAATCGAGATACTCTGGAAGTTTATAATGTTGCATGCTCCATTGCAGACTGAAAATTTCTTTCTGGAAACATCCCCCAGGCTATGGCTAAGCCATGTTTCTGCAATATCCTTTCTTCCAGTAGTGCTAGTCTTGCAAGTTTCTCAGGAGAGCTACTGTGAAGTTTGGAAGGTAGAAGATGAGGTACTGGTGGAAGTGGAGCTGTGAGGATGGGTCATGAGTTGTGCTTTTGTAGCCCA